>NW_027069794.1:0-39828 GCF_002906115.3 Quercus suber | reverse complement strand
AAAAAAAAAACACTCTTCCCATCAAGTTTTGTGCCTAAAATCTTCACAAGGGGTGCATGTTTAGCCCCTTGCCCCTAGGTAGACCATCAATCAATGGAGTGGGGCAGAGTAACGACCCAAGAAAAAGCGTTAACTACATTTGCTCTATACCTTAAAAGGACAACCAAAAAACGAAGGAGGGATGGGGTTCAAAGAGTTGAGTAAGTTCAATGACTCTCTGCTGGCCAAGCAAATATGGAGGCTTAAAAATAATGAAGAGTGTCTTTTCCATAGAGTGTTTAAGGTTAAGTTTTTTCCTCATTGTTCTGTCTTAGATTGTGAGGTCTCTAATAAGATTCATTCGCTTGGAAAAGCATTATCCAGGCTAAGCATGTCATTGACTTGGGCTCGGTATGGAGGATAGGGAACGGCCAATCAATGAGGTTTAGGGAAGATAGGTGGCTTCCACATATTACAGCCTCAAAAATAATTTCCCCTGTCTCGGTCTTGTCACTCGGATCTAAGGTCTATGACCTTATTGATCAAGAAGAGCATCAATGGAATGTTGACTTGATTGCGCAAGAGTTCTTACCCCATGAAGCCCACATTATAAAAGGTATCCCTCTAAGTGTCCGAGATATCCCAGATAAACAGGTGTGGCAAGCCTCAACTCACGGTGTTTATACCACTCGAACAACTTACAAGTTGCTGGCTTTGGCTGAGAGGAATAATAATCCAACATGTTCAATAGATAGAAGCTATAGCCAAATATGGAAGGGTATACAGAGTTTACAGGTACCATACAAGGTCAAGCATATAATTTGGAGAGCAGCAAATGAAGCACTACCAACTTTGTACAACTTGTAGGGAAGAAGGGTTGTCTAAACAGCGTACTATCCAAACTATAAAGCTATCTATGAGGATACTGTACATGCTTTATGGGGCTATCACAGGTTGTATGTTATATGGGAGGCTGATGTGGAATTAATGAAGTGCACAAAACATAAGTTCTCCGTTTTTGCTGATTTGTTGGATTTGTTGTTCTCTTTGAAGGACCGAACTAATGTAAATCTCTTATGTATAATTATGTGGCTAATCTAGAATAGAAGAAACTCAATTAGAGTGGGGGATCCTGTTGTTGAGTACCATCACATTTGGGCTAAAGCAAAGCTGTTCTTGTTGGAATTTCAGTAGGCCCAGGTACAGGAGCAACATGTTCGAACAGCTTGCTCAAGAGTTGTTAGGTGGACGCCCCCCATTTCTCCTCTTTACAAAATGAACTTTGATGGGGCTCTGTTTAGTGACCTCAGTGCTGCTGGCTTAGGAGTGGTGATCTGTGATTCGAGTGGGCAAGTTGTTGGAGCCTTGGCAGAACGCATCCCAATCCCCAAGTCCGTTGCAACTGTTGAAGCTCTAGCGTGTCCCAGAGCTCTAAATTTTGCAAAAGAATTAAGCATTTTGGAGGTAGTTTGTGAAGGTGATGCATAAGTTATTATTAGAGCTTTGCTATCTAAGGAGGTTGTTCATCCAGAGTATGGTCACGTGTTGCAGGACACTCTTGTTTTAGCAAATGATTTTAGAGTTTGTAATTTTGTTCATGTCAAATGTGTAGGTAACTCAGTTGCCCATTTTCTTGCCAGACGTTCTAAGTCAGGCAACGAGCTGCAGGTCTGGCTTGAGGCCATTCCTGAGGATATAGCTCCTCTTGTAACGAGGGATTCATTGTAATTTCCCTTTTTTTTGTCTTAATATAGTTGGGCCTCTGGGTCTGGATTCTAAAAAAAAATAAAAAAAATTAATTAATTAAAATTAAAATTAAAATTAAATTAAATTGAAGCATCACAAGTAGCATGTGAGAGCACCTTACATTTAAAATGGTACTGACATCGGCTTTGGTTAATGAACTTTACGATCGTTGTGATCAATAAAATTCATTTCAATTCCTTTTTGAAGAATTATGAAAACATCCCTTGCTATCAATTTGTTCAATCACGTCCATGTCCACGACTACAATTTCCTTCATAATGATCAAATGATGATCCATTTGCTTAAGGGAGTGGTGTAAATTGGTCGGGTGAGAATATTGATTGGATTTTATTAAATGCTTATTATTTTGTTTAGCCATTAGAAGACAATAAATTAGTTCTGAATATATTGACTATATTTAGGAATATTACCAAATATAATATATTTAGCATGAAACCATAGGATTTTTAATCTATTAAATAAATTCTATAATTTTAGAAAGAATCAAAATGATAATAGATGAACTAGATAGTACAATTACTAATTCTTAGAGAAAACTTGTAGTGTGTTATATGTCACACAAATAACCTTTGGCTTTGAAAGAATAATGAGAACAACTACCCTATATAAATTGGATAGAGCTTGAATTTGGACAGTGTTTTGTCTTGATATCATGTTGTGAATTGGAATAAATAGTTAGTGAGACAAGGAAATATGATGACATGAATATGAACTTCTCAATTTAAGAACAGAAAGTACATAAATTTCTTTGAGCCATCATCCACACTTTTCAATAGAAATGGCAAATAGGTGGGGCGGGGTGGGTTCGGGTCAGGTCGGGTCAATTAGGTTCTATCAAATGGGTTGCGGGTCAAAACAGGTTATTTTAAGCGGGTTAGAAAACGGGTCAGGTCAAGTTGACCCTTTTTTCACATGATTTTTTTTTTTTTTAATAAAGAAAACAACGTGTATTTACCATTTGGAAAGTCATGCAACAAATTACTTGATATATAATGCATTAGTTTGAATTCCCCACTTATATTAAGAATGAGCTCAACTAAACAAATTAATACTTGTTCAATAATTTTAAAATTATACAAATCCCAACATTACTAATTAAAACAAAATAGCACAAATGATAAGTAAAACAAATACATAAGTTTCATTTCTACATAATATCAACATCCCAAAACATAAAACAAAATTACAAATGCCTTATTAGATAACTAACTTGATAAAGAATAAAAGCATATAAGAAATTTATAATATTGAAAACTAATTTGATAATCTATTATCAATTGTGGTTGGCACTCTCTTTCAATTTGAGAGTATACATTAAAGTTTGATTGTATACTTATTTATACATGGTCTCTTTTATTAATATCATATCATTGTTAAGTAAGTAACACACACTCTAGGAAATATCATAATTTTTTTGAAAAGCCATTTATTTTAGACATGAATTGTTAAAAAATAGGCCTAAGCATTCATAATTTATGTTAATTTCATTAATACTTTGGCTTCAGTATTTTCACACTTCTGAATGTTTCTCATACATGTCTATAATTTTAAATACATGTTTTTAACTCTATTGTAACATAATTATTTTGGCTAGTACTTTGTTATCTGATATCTAAAAATCTTTACTCATTACAGAATGCTTCAACCATTTATCTTTTAATTCATTTGCATGCAATTATGTAAAGGTCTCAATTGTTTCCTTAAGGCTAACAACAAACAATTAAACCAATATTGTTCTAATTTTTTTTTTAAATAGTTTTAACAAATTATTCGGGTCACAATTCGAGTCGGGTTGACCCGCAAAAAAATCGGACGGGTCACAAATTAACCCATTTTGCTTTGGGTTAAAAAATTCAAGTTCAGATCTGATATTTTTCAGGTCTAGTCAGAAAATTCTGACCCATTTGATCATGTTTACTTTTCAATTGATACAAGGATATCTCTTTGATATATAAAACTGAGTACAAGTGATATAAACTACTTCATACAATATATTATCCCAAATATAAAGATGCTTGAAGTTAATTGGAAGAAGGGTGCTTTCATTGTAAAGCCAATAGAAGATTGGCTAGTTGGGAGGCAATTGATTGCCGAACAAGACAAATGATACTGCCTATGATATTACAATATGATTTTTTTCTTTTTTCTTTTTTTGCATGAAAATATTATAACAAGATTCCTGTTATGTCTTAGGGGAAAAGGCTACCAATTATTAACCATACGTCACATTACCACATTACATTGAGTAATAGAAACTGTGATTTCAATACGGCGCACTTTTAATGCGGTAGTTATTTTACAAGTATAAATATTTATAAGGTATGGGATGCAAAGGCAGATGATCAACTCTCTAAGAGAGAGTTTCACACGTGTATACATTTAGATTATACTAAAGTAGAAATTCTATCTTGTATTAAAAACAAAAAAGCAAAAAAAACAAAACTGTGATTTGATGACATTATTGAGGAAAGACATTAAATAAAGAAAATTGTTAATAAATTATTCTAACAAATTTTGAAACTATATAAAAAATTATTAAAAATTAAATTTTTTTTTTTAAATCAATCCCGCTGAAGGATTAGTTAACTTTCCCAAAAAGCAACTAAAAAATAAAAGAAATTCTTCTAAAGTAGAGGAATTTAAGTCCTATTTGGTAACGGTGTTTAAACAATGAAAACGATTACTTAAACACCACAACATATACTTATACACATTTTTTATTCACACATATTTCTACAAAACTTAAACAACATTATTAAAAATTTCTTAACAAATAGCCTTTGTATTATTGTCTCATCAAAAATCCTCTTTCCACTTCCCCATGTGCAGCTTCTAGAAGGCAGCTTTGTGTGTGTGTTTTTCTTTTTTTTTTCTTTTTTCTCCTAAACGGAAGGTAACGTAACTAGTGCTTGCTGAATGACAATTCCTAGATATCAATCACACTTTTTGTAGTGCTGCACAGGTAATTAAGCACGTGGCTCAATGTGAATGGATACATTTTATTTATTTGTTTATTATAAAATTATTATGAGAGATGCTTCGTCTATAACAATTTTACAATATTTTTACAACAAATTACAGGTGGTTAGTTATTATTTGTTCAAATTTGAAACTAACACTAAGATTACTTTTTTGCCCCAACAATAACAACCAGTAACAATCTGCCACTTAGGATTTGTTGTAAAAATATTATAGACATATCATTTCTCTACTATTATGACTGGGTTTGGATACAGAGGAAAGTCACGGCGCGTTTCACTTGTTGCGTTTTCTCCTCTTTTTTTTTTTTTTTTTTTTTGGCCGGCTTTTTTGACTTTGGGAGACAAATTTTACTGTGCATGTACTGTGCGTGCGTGCACTGTTCACGCAATATTTAATATTAAAAGTGGGTCCCACAACACTATTCACACATTTAAAAATTATTTTGCTACAGTGTTTTCAGCAACAATCAGTTTTTATCAACTTTCAGCAACAATAAGTGCTATCCAAACGGACCCTATATATTATTATGAGTACGGTTAATACTTCCTTGCAGGGATTTGTTAATAAATTATATTTTTATATAAAAAAATTTTATATTATTTTTAATGGAAATATAAAATAAAATTTGTTATTTGACATTTATGACTCTACTTTTGAATGAAATTATCATTCATTAATGAATATATTCTTAAACAACATAAAAGTCCAATTGAAAGAGGTGAATCCTCTCATATATATATATATATATATTCACATTAAATTGAGATTCCTCTGATCCTTTTTGCCATTTTATGTAACACAAACAAAAGTGATGACAATCTCAATACTCTATCCTCTAGTGGAAGTAGATTCCTCTGATCCTTTTTACAATTTTATGTGCCACAAGCAAAAACGATGACAATATCAATACTCTATCCTCTAGCGGAAATAGTGGATTTTGTAAGACCATTTGAAAATGGAAATGGAGAAGTCCTCCTTGTTGACTCCCTTTTCAACTTTTTCAACTTTCAATAAAAATTGTCATTAAGCAAAATTTAAGGGGGAAAAAGTAGTGGAGTTCTTTTATTTTTTAACTAAACAGTAATACTTATTAGAACAGTTAGCATATAAAAAAGACTAATATATAACATACCACAAACTCCACTCAAAAATTTACTTGTTTCTATAAAAAAAAGAAAATAGTTATGTTAATTTTAAAAGAAGAGTAAAGTAAGTTATACTATATATAGTACATTCACTTAAGAAATCTGAGACATTTGCCCTTAAACAATTACCAATAGCTGCATCCTACATACACCCATAAAGAAACATTTCTTCCTATCACAATACCTTAGAACAACAAAAAAGCATCTCAAGAAATAAATCCTAATAAACAGAAACTATCAATTTGACAATTAGCTAGGATTTCCCATTTATTTTGAAGTCCATATCAAAAGACCAACAATAAAAAGAATACAACCAAAATTAAATAGCAACCAGTCTTAGAGTATAGTCCAATTGAAGTACAAAAAACCCCCAAATCAACTCCATGAACCATATCCTAGATAATCAACTCATTCAGTTAAGCGAATTCTCTGGTTATCACTATTGATATCAAATGACTAAATTAAAATTTGAATTTCAAAATCCCTCAATTAATCTCAATTTCCAACTGTCAAAAATCAAAACCAATGGGGAAAGAGTGTGGGAGAGGACTACGGTAGCTTTACCCTATTAATCTGTTAAGATAAGATAAGAAAAAATGTTAGATCTACAATTTTTTTTTTTTTTTTTAAACCAATTCCTGATGTAGTGAATTACTCTTGATAAGTAAAAAATAAAAAAAATAAAAAAATAAAAAATAAAAAGTCAAAAGTTGGTTCAAGTGGGAACTAATAAAAGTTTATTATATCAATAATTTAGAAAAATATTATAAAAAAATTTGTTTTGTAGTGTTAGTCTAAAATAACTAAATAAGTATCAATGGTGGATTTCAGTTAGCTTAACTGCTAAAATCTTAATGGTTAAATAAAAAATCTGAAATTCAATCTCTGTCTACACCAAAAACCGATTAGTGTAATGGGTTAAAAAAAAAAAAAAGTATCAATGATTTTTACCTTCCACGAAATGTCACAACATGCTTTATAAAAAGGGTCCGGTTAATGTGTGTTCTTAGGGCACACATTAATAAATACATTTTTGGAAAAATTTTATTGGAAATTGAAAAAGTTATCAAAACTTTTTTAATTCTAGATAAACTTTTTCCAAAATTGATTTACTAATGTGTGCTCTAAGGACACACGTTAATAAAATCCTTATAAAAATAAGAAATAAATATAAATATAAAGGCCCATGTGGCAATTGTCCATGTGGGCTGTAAAGAACGAGCTTCTTGTTGAGGCGGTATTTTAGGCTTTTTGTAGTTGTAGCATAGGAGTATTAAAAAAATAAAAAATAAAAAAGCTAATGCAAAAGCAAATAATAGAATAAAACATTTATCTTATTTACCTATTTATTTGTCTTGGTAAAAAAAAATTTCAATTCCAACCAAATAAGTTGTTCCCAAATGAACTTTAAAATTGCGTTTAACATTAGCTTAAAAAGCTAACTTTGTTTACTATTTAACTTATTTTTGCTATTATTCAATTTATTTTTTACTACTATTTATGAATTTTATTACACTTTTTGATATTATTTATGAATTTATTATATTATTTTAATAAATTTTTATTTTTATCTATAGTAATTTAAAAAAAAAAATTCACGCCTTACCGCTTTTAGGATTTCACTCCTAGACTCGAAATTCATGGAATGGCCCTTCCCATCTAAGCCTCCAAGTTTGACCAATAAATAAGCTGTTCTCCATATTCAGAAATAAAAACAAAAATAATAATAAGCTGTTCCCATATAATAAGACTGAGAAGCCCACAAGGGAAGGATAACGCCGGTGTAAGGCCTGTTTTGGAAAGGAAAAGCATTCTCTTACATTAGCTGAGACCACCCTACCAAACAACGGCTAACCAAGCAACTATAACAAGCATGTCTTTATGGCTAATTCAGAGCAGACGACCTTCAGCTGAATCACCTCCACCCCCAAAATCCAAATATTTCACCACGTTTGCTCTGTTCATGTTGTTTACCACCATCACCACCATCGCACAACCACCACCATCCTCCCCCCCACCTCCCCCCTCACTCTGCCTCCACCTCTACCACCATTCCCCCCACTTTCCCCCCTTACTCCACCACCGCCAGCGCCAGCATTTGAGTTTCCTCCACTCCCACCTTTTCCACCATTGCCCGATTTGCCGCCTTTCAGTGCATCAGCACCACCACCACCACCACCCAAACCTCTGTCACCACCAGACAACACATGGCCACCACCAAGTCAACCACAACCACAACTACAACCCGTGCAGCTTCTGCTGGGGTGCATCTTGGCTCTAACAATAGTAACCAGCATCCTCACGCTGATGATGTACAATCGTCTACACAACCCGCCTCAGGGAGTCGCAGCGAAGATACAAGACCCAAACAGGCTACCGGTTCCCGTGATACATTCGCCTGAGAGAGAGGAAGTGATTCAAGTGAATACACTGGAACTAAAGAAGCTACCGGACCCTTGGTACTTGAACAACCTAATTGGCCTATAAGGGAGACCGGGCATAACGGTGCCGACTCGATCACACAGTGACCACCATATATAGTGACTGGTGAAGGTAATTCTTTGCCTCTCTGTTTGGACTTTTTTTCCCCCAGATTTTACCATTTGGTCCGTTATGACTATTTGGGTGTTAGAGGTTCTGTAATTTTTTTTTTTTTTGGGAATTTAGTTTTGGAGTTACTGTATTTGGGTGAAATGTTGTATATGGGTTTGACAAGGCACGAAGAAGTTGGATAGTCTTTTGTGCCTTAAAGTGGGTTCTTTGAAGGGATTGAGCTAGAATTTAGAATTAGGGAGGATTGGCTCTGCTGGGTAAGAACAAAAATTATTTTGCTTAAAAATTTTTAAACTATTAGTTATTTGTTTTTGGTAAAATTAGTTGATTAGGCTTAATTTTTTTTTTAGTTTTACTATTAGTAATTTTGTTGTTGAGCTAATTTTTTTGAGTTTGTATATTTTATTTTAAATTTTAGATCTATAAATTTTTTGTAAAATGAAAAAATACTAGAGTTGCACACTTTTTTACAAATTATTATATGATGAGTAGTTATTGGTAAGTAAAAATATAATATAAGTGATGGGCCCAATATGAACCAATAAAAATTTGCTACCTTAACAGTTTTTATAAAAGTGTTGCAGAAAAGTTTGTAACTGAAGCAATACTCTTAAAAGAACCAATGATATTATTAAGAGAGCAAAATATAATTTTATAAAACAAAATTTTTAAAAGTAATACCCATGTATATAATAATATTTATAAAGAAAACAAAACAAAACTCGAGAGGGGGCATTGCCTGCCGAGTCCAATAGTGGCTCTGTCCCTTGGCTCTTTAGTAGCAATTACTAGGACCTATTGAGGATAGTTGTCCTAGTCCTAACCAATAATAAAAGGCCACGTGTTTGAAACAACTCTTACTCAACATCCTAAATGACAAAACGAACAAGAAATGTTTTGTCCACAATATTTTCACAACAAATTTTAAGTGGCATATTATTATTGGTTTGTTATGGGTAGGTAAAAAAATCATTTAAATTGCGGATTCAAATTAGAACTAATAAGTAATAATAACTTATCATCTATGATTTATTTTCTTGTGAAAGTATTGTGAAAAGCCATGTTAGATTTAACCACACAAATTTAACTCTAATTAAAAATAATTAACTAGAAAAACACAAATAAATTTATGAATAGGCAAGATTCAAAAACATGAAATAAATTTGAAATCCAAAAGCTCAAACTCATAAGTCTATATTTAGTTTTAGTAACCTTTGTCTCTATAGAGAGGTCTTTCTCTCTCAAAACTCTAGATTAGTTTCCTTCTTTCACTCCACAACCATCACCCTGTGTGCTTACGCAATCCATAGAAGTGTGTTCCAAAAGAATGATGAAAATGAAGAGCAATTTTTTTCTTTTTCATCAAGATTTTATTCTTGTGTGTGTGTTTTCCCAAATAACTATTTATTCACCTACTTTCTTTTTGAATTTATTTTTACAATTGCAGTATCGAAGAAATGGCTGCTAACTAATAGCAGAGATTGATGTCAAAGTTTTGAATTGAAGATTGCAATTGTTATATTCGGTTGTGCGTTTGTTGTGAGCTTTGAATGTTGGTTCTAATGTGATTTACTTGTGTGGTTTGGAATAGTTGTTTTAATTTGGAATTGTAATGATTTTAGCTTATAAAGATGGTTGGTGGTATTTGCAGAACTTTTTAGGTTAATATTTGCAAATGATTTGTGTTTCAGGGTGTACACACTTGATTTTGCACCCATATTTTAATTCTGAAAAATTACCAAAATGACAATTTCAAATACCCAAAAATCATAGTTGCATTACATGCATTAAATTATTCATTGCATATCGTAAAAATGATCTTGAGATTCTAATGGTCACAACGATATGTCCGATTCTCGAATCAAACTGTTGGATTGAAATATATCATAGGATCAAATGTTCACGGTCTACATGCACTGTATGGGAGTGAAACCGATCACGTGTGGTTAATTGAAATTAATTTTGATTGGTTAATGATTAAAATTAATTAAATGAATTTAGTGATTAGTGGAGTATTTTTCTCAAAGTGAGATTTGTTGCATAGGATTAAAACAATTAAACTAATAATATTTAAAGGTTGTAGGTTGGAAAACATTTCAAAAACGTGCTAATCAAGTAGCAGGTTTATTCACATGTTCTTGTTTGTATATATTTCTTTGCAAATAATACTCACATGATATTTTATACATTGATAAATACTCACCTGATATGTATATATATTGTTTGTAAAAAATGTTTTTCCAAAATCAAATGCCAAGTATTTAATTTTTTTTCTTTCTTTAAAGCATTAACATTGGAATTAAAATTAAAATGGGACACTATCCTTTGGATAGGCGGTGTGGGGTACCTAACACCTTTCTCACCCAAAACCGAACTTCCAAATCCAAAATCTTTGGTTCAAAATGTTGGCTTACCTTAATTAATTAATAACCCTTGAATTGGTTTTAGTTAATTAGGTGAAACAAATTAGATAAATAAGTTACCAATCACACCTAATACAAAGCTAATGGTTTGTGTCGACACCTTATAATGAAAATAAGAAAAGACACTCTCACACTCACACACCTCACCCTATAAACACATGCACAAATGAGTCACATCGCCAAAGTACCCAATGTGCAACCACCCCTTCTGGAAATTTTTCTGAGAGAAAGGGTGTCCACAACCACCATAACCCAACCACCACCAAAACCAACCCAAGCCAATCAACCCGCAATTGGAACCCACAACCTACAATCTCCCTCAAAATCAAGGCTCATTTCTACTTCTTCAAATTAAAGTAGGGATTTTCCTTCAAGTTCCTTTTGATCTAGTTCTGGATTAATTCAACGGCCCTCAACGGGAAATCAAATACATCCCACACATCCAACTTGGAGACATCAAAGCACAATTCAAGATCAAACTTCATAGCCCTTTGGATCATAAAGCACCATGGAAATCAAATCAAAGAAGTTTATTGTATTCTTCCATTATAAGGAGTCATATAGAGAACTGTATTCACTTTCACATAACTAAATCAATATAAATTGATAATTTGTTACTCTATTTCATGATTGTGTGATTTATCTTTTATGAAATTTGCGAGTGGTGACATAGATATTTCATCGGTGGTGGTTTCAGACTGAGGCTGAGGTGAGTGTTGTTAAGGGAGGTAGAGAGACAGAGTGAGCAAAGAGGAGATGGTGAACAAGCATGGAGGAGAGAGAGAGAGAGAGAGAGAGAGAGAGAGAGATGCAAAAGATAAATGTTAAGACTCTATGTAGCAGACCCTGTATAGATATGATATTGTAATGGGGTAGTAATAGGTTGTTGTGTGATTGTGTTGTGTTGATTGTATAGATATGCTGTTACAGGTGGCTGTACAGTCAGCATGAAATGGAGGGAAAGTTAGTTAGAAGGTTAGTAACTGCCAAAAGGGTATGGAATTAGCTATAATAGGGCTGTATCGTGTACATCAAAAACATAACAGAAATAATACCATTTTACTCTTCTTGATTCCCTAATTCTCTCTCTATCTTTTCTCTATTCTAAGGAGGATTGGTTCCCTCGAAGCAACCACTCACATTTTCCTATTTTCCCATTAATGTTCACCTAAAAGCTTAGAAGCTTAACGTTGGTATCAGAGCAGTTCATCGTGGGCACCAATGGCTGAAACTAGATCAACAACTCTTATCAATGAAACCATCGCTTCACTCAAGAAAACCTCAGATTACCATACCCATGATATTCAAGAAATTCACCACGAGATTCATCAAATGAAGGAATTACATAGCCAGCACTTCCAAGAAGTTCAACAACAACTTAGTGCGATTCTGCAGAAGTTGTCTAATTCTCACTCAGAGAAATCTCCAATTCACACACCACGATCCAATGAAGACATTCCATCAAACACTACGTTAGCAGTGACATTTCCGAAGTCTGTCAAACTAGAATTTCCTAGGTTTCGAAGGGAGGAACCAACAGCTTGGGTGTATAAGGCAAATCAGTACTTCAGGTATTACAAAACCCCTGATCCTGAAAAATTTTTAATGGCTGCGTTCCACATGGAAGGTGAAGCTTTGATATGGTTTCAAGATGGAGAAGAAGCAGGTCTATTTGGGGATTGGTCAGCATTTGTTCAAGCACTGCAAGTGAAGTTTGGAAGCACTGCTTATGATGATCTGATGGAAGCATTAACAAGATTAAGGCAAACAACTAGTGTGATTGCTTACAAAAGTCAATTTGAAGCTCTCTCAAACAGGATTAAAGGTCTCTCTGAATCTCACAAACTCAGCTGCTTCTTGAGTGGGCTTAAGGATGAAGTGAGACTAGCAATAAGGATGTTTGCCCCTTAAACCTTGAATGCAGCCTTTGGCTTGGCTAAAATCTAGGAGGAATACTTACTCAGCTCCAAAAAGGGATCTAAATCCTTTCAAGAAGTTACCAAACCTTCTATTCTTGGGGCACCTCCTAAGCTTGATTGGAGGGGAGAGCAGAAAATGAGATTACCACTAAGGAAATTGACACCTACTCAGATGGATGAAAGGAGAAAACAAGGTCTTTGTTTTAATTGTGATAAGAAGTACCAGGCTGGTCATCAATGCAAAGGTGGAGCAAAGGTGTTTTTGCTAGAAGGTTTTCCTATTGCCAATGAATCATCATCCCAAGTACAGCTATTAGAATTAGAAGACAATGAAGTGGAGGTTCAAGTGGAGCAAGAATTGGGAAATAATGCTTTAGAAGCTGAAATTACCCTCTATGCTTTAGTGGGTAGTCCTTCTCCAAATACAATGAGGGTTAGAAGCAAGATTAAGGAATTGGGGTTAGTTTCTCTTATTAATTTAGGGAGTACACATAATTTCCTTGATCTTTCTATGGTGTTAACTTTGAAGTTGCAGATAGATACTTCCCAAATGATGGAAGTAAAGGTGGCTAATGGGGCTGTGATTCAGACTAAGGGTGTTTGGCCTGGTGTTTCCTTATGGATGCAAGGTCGTCAATTCTTGGTTGACTTGAATGTACTTTCTTTGGGGGGCTGTGATGTGGTGTTAGGGACTCAATGGTTGAGCACTTTGGGGGAAATCTCATGGGATTTCAAGCTGATGACTATGAAGTTTTGGTATCTGCAAAAGCTGGTGCTACTACAAGGCTTATTATCATCAGGGTCTTCAATTTTGGGAAGTGGGGAGATGTTTAGAACTCCCATCAAGAAAGGGTTAATCTTGTAGATAACCACACCTGAGTTAGGAGCAACAACAGCTCCAGATCAGCTTCCAGCAGCCTTGCAAGATCTGCTCAAGGAGTTTGGTGCTGTGTTTGATATTCCAGTTGGTCTACCACCCATCCGAGGTCATGAACATGGCATTACACTCAAGGAAGGAGCTCCACCTATTTGTGAAAGACCCTACAGGTACCCTTACTATCAGAAATCTGAAATTGAAAAAATTGTGAAGGAATTATTAGAAGTAGGCTCAATTAGGCCTAGCCAAAGCCCTTTTTCATCACCTGTTTTGTTAGTTAGAAAGGCTGATGGCAGTTGGAGAATGTGCATAGACTATAGGTCCCTCAATAAGGCTACTGTGAAGGATAAATTTCCAATTCCTGTTGTGGATGAGTTGCTTGACGAACTTCATGGGGCTAGTATCTTTTCTAAACTAGATCTAAGGTCTGGTTATCATCAGATTAGGATGAAAGATGATGATGTGCATAAGATAGCTTTTCGTACTCATGAGGGTCACTATGAATTCTTGGTCATGCCCTTTGGTTTAACCTATGCACCTTCTACATTTCAAGCTTTAATGAATGATGTTTTCAAGCCATTCTTGAGACATTTTGTTTTAGTGTTTTTTGATGATATTTTAGTCTTTAGCAAGAACTTATGTGATCATGTAATTCATTTGAGAGTTGTTTTGGAAGTGCTTCTTAAACATCAACTCTTTGCAAAACAATCCAAATGTGTCTTTGGTTGTTCTGAGGTGGAGTACCTGGGGCATGTTATTTCTGGTGAAGGTGTCAAGGCTGACCCAAAGAAGACAGTTGCTATGTTACAGTGGCCAAGACTAGAATGTTAAGGCTTTGAGGGGATTTCTAGGCTTGACTGGATACTATAGAAAATTCATTAGAGGTTATGGGTCCATTGCTCATCCCTTAACTGAGTTGCTAAAAAAGGACTCTTTTCACTGGAATGATGCAACTGAATCTGCCTTCAATCAATTAAAAGAGGCAGTCTCTCATCCCCCTGTTTTAGCCTTACCGGATTTTACTAAACCCTTTATTATTGAGTGTGATGCATCAGGGGTTGGTTTGGGGGCTGTCTTAATGCAGAATATGAGGCCTATAGCTTTCCATAGTCAAGTTTTGAGGGGTAAGAGTCTGCATTTTTCTACTTATGAAAAGGAGTTGTTAGCACTAGCTACTGCAGTGAAGAAATGGAGGCCTTATGTGCTTGGATGTCCTTTTATTGTTAGAACTGATCATCAAAGCCTGAAATTTTTGTTAGAGCAGAGAGTGGGTACCCCAGCACAACAGAAATGGATCACTAAATTGTTGGGTTATGTTTTCATTGTGGAGTACAAGAAGGGGAGTGAGAATAGAGTTGCTAATGCTCTTTCAAGACAAATGGAGGCAGAATTGAAGCCTTTTACTGAGGGCTTCACTCATGGAACAGTTAGTTGTTGTTTGTTGCTGTCATTCCCAGATCCTACTTGGTTGGATAAGCTCAAGGCTAGCTATCATCAAGATGCAGAAATTATGCAATTGATTCAATCCTTGAATTCAGGGATAGCTGTTCCAAAAGGGTTCTCTCTGCATAATGGGTTTCTCCTCTACAAGGATAGATTCTACTTAGGCCCTCAATGCTCCTTAAAGCCCTTGGTTCTTGCTCATGTTCATAGCAGCCCTATTGCAGGTCATTCTGGCTTCCTTAAGTCCTTTCATAGGGCTAAACAAGAATTTTATTGAAAGGGCATGAAGGCTGACATCAAGAAGTTTATTCGAGAATGTGATGTTTGTCAAAGAATCAAGGCTGAAACGGTTTCTCCTGCAGGTTTGTTACAACCTTTAGCCATTCCTACTAAACCATGGTTTGATGTGAGTCTTGATTTTGTTGAAGGGTTACCAAAGTCTCACGGGTTTGAGGTTATCTTGGTTGTGGTTGATAGACTGACCAAATATGTCCATTTTATACCCTTGAGTCATCCTTATTCAGCTACTAAAGTTTCTGGGTTATATATGCAACATGTTTTCAAGTTGCATGGTCTTCCAACTTCTATAGTTAGTGACAGGGATGCCACTTTTACTTCAAAATTCAGGTATGAGTTATTCAAGTTACAGGATGTTGATTTGGACATGTCTACTGCATATCACCCTCAGTCTGATGGCCAAACTGAGATTGTGAACAAAAGCTTAGAACAATACTTGAGAGCCTTTGTTAGAGATAGACCTCACAGGTGGGCTGATTGGATTTCATTGGCTGAGTATTGGTTTAATACCAATTTTCACACTTCCATTAAACTCACCCCATTTGAAGCATTATATGGCTATCCCCCTCCTAGACTTCAAGATTATATTTCGGGCACTTCAAGGGTGGCAGCAGTAGATTCTCTTCTCACTTAGAGGCAGCAGATTTTGGTTACCTTAAAGGCTAATCTAGTGGCTGCGCAAGAGAGAATGAAGTTTTTTGCAGATAAACACAGAACTGAGAGGCCTTTTAAGGTGGGTGATTGGGTGTTTTTGAGGCTGCAACCTTATAAGCAGAAGTCTTTAGCTTTTAAAGGGAAATGGAAGTTATCTCCAAGGTTTTATGGCCCCTTCTAGGTGCTTCAAAGGGTGGGGGAGGTAGCCTACAGGCTGGATTTACCTTGTGACAGTAAGATACACCCGGTTTTTCATGTTTCCTGTTTGAAGTTGAAGTTGGGACAGCAAGTTTCTCCACTGCCAACTTTACCACCATTAGATGAGACGGGACAAATCATTTCAGAACCTATAGCTGTTCTGCAAACCAGAACTAAGACTTTGAGGACCAGGTCTATTACTGAAGTTCTTGTACAATGGATGGGCTCTGCACCTGAGGATTCTACTTGGGAATCATTGTATCTGTTGAAGCTCAGGTTTCCTCACCTTGTGGGCAAGGTCCTTTAGATGGGGAGGGGTATGTTAAGACTCTATGTAGCAGACCCTGTATAGATATGATATTGTAATGGGGTAGTAATAGGTTGTTGTGTGATTGTGTTGTGTTGATTGTATAGATAAGCTGTTACAAGTGGCTGTACAGTCAGCATGAAATGGAGGGAAAGTTAGTTAGAAGGTTAGTAACTGCCAAAAGGGTATGGAATTAGCTATAACAGGGCTGTATCGTGTACATCAAAAACATAACAGAAATAATACCATTTTACTCTTCTTGATTCCCTAATTCTCTCTCTGTCTTTTCTCTATTCTAAGGAGGATTGGTTCCCTCGAAGCAACCACTCACATTTCCCTATTTTCCCATTAATGTTCACCTAAAAGCTTAGAAGCTTAACAATAAAATAGGAGAGAGGAGGAATAAGAATGGATTTTTTTAGAACATTCTAAAATACCCTTTTACTAGCAAAAGGATACTGTAGTATGTTCTAAAACATTTTGGGATTTGGCACATCTCATGAAGCATAGTTTTTGGTGTTTTGTGTGCCACGAGTCCGTTTAGAAATAACTTATTTAGCTGAAACTAAAAACTTTGTACTGGAAGTACTATAAATAAAGTTAAAAGGTAGCTAAAACAGTACAAGAGAACCCATAAAGAGTATCAAAAAGTGTAACGGGACCCATGAATAGTATCAAAAATAAGTTGAATAATAGCAAAAATCGGCAAAATAGTAAAAAAAAAAAAAAAAAAGGCTAGCTTTTTAAGCCAATGTCAAATGCAACCTAACTATTAAAATATAACATTTAGCACATATAATAGTGCTTTAAGGATTGATTGAATAGTTAAAGCCTTTTAAAAATCATAACTACTATATTAAACAGGCAAATAGTAAGTAAGTTCGACTAAAATATTCCACCTTCTTTTGTAAAAAAAGGAAATTACATTTTATAAACTTAAACCATATTTACCCTAAATTATACTTTTACACCCTAACTTCTCGAATGCATGTTTTTTATCCAAAACTATGACTCTTGTTACACTTTGCACCTCGACATCAAGTTTTTCACAAGCATTCGAAAATTTTAGGGTACAAAGTGTAATCAAATGTATACTTTAAGGTGGTAAAATGTAATTTTTCAACAACAACAACAACAACAACAACAAATCTAAAATTATGTTTGACTAAAATATTCTAACTTCCTCAAGAAAAAAAAAACGTTAGACTAAAATAGACAAATGTCAAGTAAGTTTATAATATTATTTTATATTTAATTTGGTTAATACGTTGTTGGTGATATTGTTGATATAGTTAGGATTGTTAAAATAATTTTATTTATTGAGTAGATTATTTCAAATTAAATTGTTGAGAATTTTCTAAATAATTATAATATAGAGATTAATGTATTTATATTGAAAAATGTATATCAATAATTTTATGCCTAATTTTTTAAACATATTTTTCTTGAAAAATGCCAAATTATATTTATATCTCTCCGTATACTTATCATATTATATGCATAACATGTTTTACCCAAAAGTAATGTTATAGACACAAACTATTTTACAATATTTTTACAAACTGCTAATGTGACTTTAGTAATTCTAAAATAATTATTGGTAAACATAAATGTGATGTTAGTGGTAGACCCGTATTAAAACTCATAAGAATTTGTCATATCAATAGTTTATAAAAATGTTGTAAAATAATTTATGGTTGTAGCATCGCTCTTTAATTAATATGGTCTCAAGATTCTTAACTAATATAGAATTTCTTCCTCTTTGATAAGTAAGCCAGCCAACAACCCATACACACCAAGAACTTGCTAAAGATATAAAATATAAGACAACAAGCAAACAGACCGGAAAACCTCTAACTAAACTCTCACATGTATAAATTATTTTCGGTTCCCACTTTCGGGTCGAATACTCATTACCCACTGGTTTGGCCATCTCTATTAAGATACATTCAGATAACATTAGCATATGGATGACAAATTCTTTTACCTAGGAAAAAAAAAAAACAAACAAACATAATGATATGTGCCACTACATTTTTCATCCTTAACCGTAAATCCCAAACTTCTCGGTGAACTCATCAAATCTTTTAAGGTCATCTTTAGTTACAGTTGCCTTCTGATTTCCACGCACTTTCTCAAAGTGTGCAGCTGTGCAGGGTGGTACCTTGATCTGCAAGTCATCAATTCCCAGAGACACGAAAGAATATCAAAATTCAAAGTGGACGTAGGGATCTACAAGAAAACTAGTACTAAAAACAAACTTGAGAGAAAAAGAAAATCAACACCAAACATGAATCAATGCAATTGAATGACACGCTCTTTTTTCTTTTTCTTTCCAGAATACTAACCCCCTCCCATCTTTTCCGTTTTCTTCAATCCTATTTTACATTAGGACTTTTATAGGTTTAAGAATTTTCTTCTACAGACTTTTATAGACTTAATTACATTGTACTTACTGCTTGTACACATTTTAAGTGTCAACATTGTAGACACTTAAAAGTAACGCTACAGACACAAACTATTTTATAACATTTTTATAAATTGCTGATGTGGCTTTAGCATTTTCCAAATAATTATTGGTAAGCAAAAATGTAATATTAATGGTGAACCTATATTAAAACTAGTAAGAATTTGGTGTATCAAATTTGTTTGTAAAAATGTTGTAAAATAGTTTGTGTCTGTAGTATTACTCGTAAACTAAGACTGTGTTTAGGAACTTGAATTTGGATTTGGATTTTAAATTAATAGATTTGAAATGCTTTGATTATTTCAAATCAATATTTCAAATCCAAGCATTTGGAAGGTTTGAAATCTTTAGTGGATTTGTCAAATCCATATCCTTGATATTTTTTAAACTTCACAAACAAGTTATTTGAATATTACTACAAAAAAAGGGTCTATAGCCGCGTTTAAAAAACGCAGCTATATCCCAAAAAAATGCGGCTATAGCCTATAGCCGCGTTTTTAAATGCGGCTTAAGCACCGCAGCAATAGAGATATGGCCGCGTTTTTCAAAAACACGGCCATAGGTAATACCTATAGCTGCGTTTTTCAAAAACGCAGCCATAGGTCAGACCTGAAGCAGCGTTTTAACACGGTAGGCCTATAGCTGCGTTTTTGAAAAACGCGGCTATAGGCCTCTTTAAGCTGCGTTTAAAACGCGGTTATAGGTTTTTCTAAAAACAAAAAAGAAATAAATAAATAAAATAAAATTCTGGGTTTTTTTTTTCCCTAGAAAATTCAAAATTCAAATAAAAAAATTCAAAATTAATCACAAATCCAAAAAATTCAAAATAAAATACAAACCAAAAAATTCAAAAACAAACACAACATACTCATAATACAAACAAACCCAGAAAATTCAAAATCAAACACAACATATTCACAATACAAACAAACACAAAAAATTTAAAATCAAACACAAACCCTGAAATTCAAAATCAAACACAACATATTCACAATACAAACAAACCCAAAAAATTTAAAATCAAACACACACCCAGAAATTCAGAATCAAACATAATGTGCTCCAAAATATAAGAACACAAACCCACTTAAACATAATCACAATATTAGCAACACAAGAGCACAGATCCACAATAGCATCTCCTGCATTTTCTTACTAGCTAAGCATAAAATAACCAACAAAAAAAAAATGGATCTATTAACAAATCAGTGTGCTTGAGATGAAGAAAAAAATGAAAGAAAGAAAAAAAAAAAAAAAAGCATCAACTCCAAAGAAACAAAGGGAAAAAAAAAGTTACCCAGTGAAGAAAAAAGAAAAAAAAAAAAAGAGTTATCCAGATTTGATGAAGGAAGAAAGAAAAAGGAAAAAAAAAAAGAAAAAGAAATAAAGAAGAGTTACCCAGATGAGGAAGGAAGCAAAAAAAAAAAAAAAAGGAAAGAAGGAAGAACTTACGGAGGAGTAAGTGAGCAAGTGAAGAATGAAGAGAGAAAAAAAGAAAGAAGGAGAAATAAGCTGAAGAAAGTGGGGTAGGTGGGGAAGTAGGTGGGAAAGGGGGGCACGTGGGAGCTAAATTTTTTTTTTTTTTATATCTTATAGCCGCGTTTTTTGAAAACGCGGCTATAGGTAACGTCACAAAAGGATAAACTATAGCCGCGTTTTCAAAAAACACGGCTATAGGTCAGTGACGTATTTATAAGGCTGGACCTATAGCCGTTTTTTTGAAAACGCGGCTATAGGTAACATCACAAAAGGGTTACCTATAGCTGCGTTTTTATAAAACGCGGCTATATGTCAGTGACATATTTATAAGGCTACCTATAGCTGCGTTTTTCAAAAATGCGGCTATAGGTAACGTCACTAAAGGCTTACTAAGCCGTGTTTGAAAAACGTAGCTTTAGGGTATACAGCTAGACCTATAGCCGCGTTTTTTAAAAACGCGGCTATAGGTCACCTTTAGCTATAGCCGCATTTTTTAGAAAACGCAGCTATAAGTCCCCTTTAAAAAAATTATTCGGCTGGACCTATAGCCGCGTTTAAAAAACGCAGCTATAGGTTGGCTATAGCCGCGTTTTTGAGAAACGCAGCTATATTGAGGCTTTAGCCGCATTTCTTAGAAACGCAGCTATATGTTAGCTATAGTTGCGTTTTTTGTAAACGCGGCTAAAAAAACGCAGCTGTAGCCCGCATTTTTTGTAGTGTTAATTACCTAAATCCAAAACGAAATGCCAAATCATGTCACCCAAACACACCATAAGAAATTTCTTTTTCATATAAATTAACTAATTACTAAAGTAAAGGAAGTCTACCTATGTTCAAGAATTCTACCCAGAAGTTACTAATATTCAGCCACAAATATGATTTTTGGAATGATTTCTTGTGTTGAACATCAGTTTCCTAGCTAGTCCATACCTTTGAATTTTCGCCTTTTTTATCAATTTCCTGCAAGGTAAATCCTTTTTCATTACTTTTGCAAGGGACCCACTTTTCACCGCTTTTTTTGAAGAATTTAGTTGTACGAATTGCACGAACAACCTCATATAGTGCATCTTTAACCTAAAAGAAACAACCAGTTTTAGCCATATAATCACTTTGGAGACATACTGATATCTAATGTAAAACTGATCACACTTACGAAATAGGATATATCTGAACCAGAGAAACCGTCTGTAGCTTTAGCTAAATCTTCAAACTCCGTGTCACTTATGGTTTTAGGAGTGTTCCCTATCCGGATCTGCTCAAATAAAAAAATAGAGGATATATATTAAACAAGACATAAACGACAAAAGCATTAATCACAATGGGTTTATAATTACATTGCTTTGATTCTGCAAATGCGTTGCTTTACAGAAACTGAAGTACCTCAAATATTTGTTTCCTTGCTTCCGGGTCTGGGAGAGGGACATAGATTCGCTTATCAAAACGCCTCCTTATGGCCTACGTTAACTTTGCATTAGCCTCAACCCTAAAGCAATGTAGATCATAAAATATCTTCTATCCATGGCCGTAGGTTAGAAGGATGGTATTTTTTTCTCACCTGATCCAAAGCAAAAGGAGTATTTGTGGCTGCTAGAATCAGAACATCTTTCACACCGTCGCATACTTCCTGAAATGTATTGAAGAAAATTTCCATTTCAAGATTACATGTATATAAGTGGAAGGAAACAATGTATGACAATGCCATGGATTAACTATTTTATAAAACATAAAGTTATTATGAACTGCATTGCAAACTAGACTGCCATTTTAAGGCCTACAAGGAAATGGTTGGTCATCTTCTTATCTATTGTATGTTAATGATTCATTTTCAAAAAATAAAATTTAATTAATAAACTTAATCACAAAGAATGCATAACCCTAGTACATTTGATGTATACAAGAATAAAAACGACAACAATAAAAAGGCCTTAGTCCCAATTTTTTTTGGTTAACTAAGGATCTTCAATAGATTAATTTGAGTCCATTATATGTATTATTTTTCTCCATTTTATTTTATTTATAGTTCCACACATCTATATATTACTAAAAGCTGAAGCGTAGCGTTTAATGTTACTGCTCTCATGTTGCGTCACATCAGCTGCCACGTCATTTGTAAAAAATATATATATAATTTGTCCTACAATGTTAAAATGATTTTTACAATTTTCAACCTTATAAATATAATCCACTATTTATTTATTTACTTCCACAATCACCCTATAATAAATCCAGCCCACTACTTATTTATTTACTTTCACTATCACCATATAATAAATTTGTATAATTAATCTAGCCCACCTCTTATTTATTTAGTTCCATTATCAAGTCTAACCCAAAACCTTTTCAGTTCAGCTTTAGAATTTTGTGTGAGCTTTTTCAGCTTAAAGGAAAAAATAAAATAAAATAAAACGTTGAAGCCTTTCAAGTTTTAGGTTTTTTTTTTTTCTTCCAATTTTCCTATAATTGTTTTTAACATTTTTTTTTTTAATATTTACATTTCTCCAACCTTTCTCTCTTCCTTACCATTTCATCTCCCCACTACTTCTTCAATCTTTCTCCCTCCCTTACCTTTTCATCTCCCCACTACCCTCTACATTAATATCATTCTTCATTTTTCCCTTCATCTTCCTTTATTTTTGTCTCTTCTTATTCACACTCTCTTACTATAAATTTGTCACTATATCTTCTATTTTATGCATAGTTTTTCCTCACAAAAAAAAAAAAAGGTACTCTCTCTCTCTCTCTCTCTAAATTTTTTGGTGGATTTTATTTTTTTATTTTTATTGCATCTCTACTTTAGGTTGATAATTTTTTATATTCTTTAAAACTCTATTTTGGGTTAATGCAATTTAGTTTTATTTTTTAAATTGTTGTTGTTGTTTATTTTATTTTTTATTCTCTTTGATTGTTAAATGTTATCCTATTGCGATCTAAAGAATTAAATATAGCGTATAAAAATATAATATTATTCTATTACATAGCATGATTTGGATAATTTGGTATTTATTTTGTTACATAGCATGATTTTTTATAGTGCTCAATTAGGATGTTAAACTATGAGACTTTACTAATTTTTGTTTATTTTCTAATCCTTTGTGGTGGACAAAGTACTTTTAATAGTTGTATTAGAAGTACTCTATAATGATTCATTTTGAATCTTATATTTTCATCTATTTTCTCTTATCTATCTTAACTATCTCATTTTAGTTAACTAATTTTATGAATATGTTACTTCTTAAAAACCCAACATTTAGCATCATAGAGCATATTTAGTCTTATAACAATCTTATAAAACTTTTCCTTTAACTTTATAAGCATTGTACTATCACAAAATAATGTTTTTATGTTTCTCCCCTTCATCCACAATGCTCTTATTTTATGATTCACATCATTTTCAATCTATCAATCCTTATGAATTTTTATCCAAGATATCTCAAGCTCTTATTCTATAGTATTTCTTGACCATTAAATTTTATATCCCTTTCATATAGTTATACTATTACTAAACTTATATTCCATGTATTATGTTTTAGCTCTATTTAATTGAAAGCCTTTAGATTTTGTAGCATCTCTCCAATTATATAGTGATAAGATCTCACTTATGTTGCCTCCACTTGTTCTCACAAAATAATCTTGTTATGTTTCTCCCCTTCATACACAATGCTCTTATTCTATGATTCACATCATTTTCAATCTCTCAATCCTTATGAATTTTTATCCAAGATATCTCAAGCTCTTATTCTATAGTATTTCTTGACCATTAAATTTTGTATCCCTTTCATCTATTTATACTTTTACTAAACTTATATTCCATGTATTATGTTTTAGTTCTATTTAATTGAAAGCCTTTAGATTTTGGAGCATCTCTCCAAATATATAGTGATAAGATCTCCTTTTGATGCCTCCACTTGTTCTCACACTAGTTATAACTCCATCAAACACTTAAAACTTACTGTACTTAGAGGAAAGCCTTTCTTTTCCAAAACTCATTGCATAAACTCTCTAGAAACCATATCATATGTTTTCTCTAGGTCAATAAAGACCCCGTGAAGATCTTTACAAGCCTCTATATTTTTCCATTAGATGTCTAAGTAAGAAAATAACCTCTATGGCTGATTGTCCTGCCATAAAGCCAAATTGATTTTCTAATATTGTTGTTTTATATCTTAACGTATGTTCAATCACTCTTTTCCAAAGCTTCAAAGCGTGACTCATAAATTTAATTTCATGGTAATTTGTAAATTTTTTAATATCTTCCTTGCTCTTGTAGATAGGTATTAAAGTACTTATCCTCCACTCGTTAGGCATATACAAGAGTTTAAACCAAAAGAAAAAATTAAAACCTAAAATTCAAAAGAAAACATAGCCATCTTTGGACCACACACATGATTTCAAGTTGCCTAAGCTTAAATACCTTAAGTTAGGTCACCCATACTAAACATTTCAGTTCAAATTTTCTATCAAATCCATCAATTCCATTTTATAAGTATGAAAATGTTCAATAAGATGCCTTTCAACTCACATCATGAAATGTAAAAAATTCATAACAAACAGAATAGTAATAAACTAAAATAAGTTATTGACAAACTACTTGCCCCCAATCTTAATCTAAGCATGTGAATTATAATATATAAAAATGAAGCTTGGAGCAAATCACTCTAAATTTGTTAGGTTCTAAAGATTTAGGAATTTATGTATTTAGAACTCTAATTTGTATTGTTGGCAAACCATGATCAAAACAGGTTATTTAGTTTTGTTTAGACTTGCTCAAAGTTAGGTCTTTCATGTAAAGTTGGAATCGAATGGCTACAGATGCATTGGTGCATTTCGGCCTGGCTCGATCGATCAAAGGAAAGACTCGATCGATCGAATCTCGGGCAGAATGCTTTTCTGCAGAATTTTCCAGCTCGGCCCTAACTCATTAAACATTTTGGGTTTTTACCCTAGGTATATAAAAAATAAAAAAAAAACCCTAGCCACGTTTTTAGAGTTACTCCAGTTGTATTGTTGCTCATACTTTTCTGTTTTGTGTAAATCTCTTGTGAGATCTAGAGGAGCTTTCCTTTACACAAAGCTTAGGGTTTTCAAGATAGAGATTACTTCAACATCTTGATGATCAACTCGGTTGCTACCATTAAAGTTTAAAGAATATCAAGCGTGGGTGCTTGTAGCTGATTGGAGAATCCAAGAAAGAAGGAGTCCGTGGATTTAGAGCTTGCACATGGTCGTGTTAGTAAGTTCTACTGGTGGGTAGCATTAGGAAGTCAAGCGGGGAGCTTGTAAGTCCTTTTGTATAAACTTCGATTCTTTCATAGTGGATTCAGGTTTACCTTGAGGATAGCTAGGTCAAATCCTCCCAAGTTTTTACCGTGTGGTTTCTTGGGTGATCATATCATTGTGTTATTTATATTTCCACTGCTTTATATTCTTGATATGATTGTATGTTTGTGATAACTTAGAATTGCATATATATCTTTGCACGAGTGAGGAATGAGCTCACTAAATCAATTCAAGAGGACGCCCCATGGTGTAAGGATTATGCAGATGATATAGGCAAAGTGGATGAATCTAGAAGTGGAGTTAATGCCAAGTTAGAAATTTGGTGAGATGCTCTAGAATCTAAAGGCTTTCATTTAAATAGGACTAAAATGGAATAAATGATATACAATTTTATTGAAAGTAGAAATGAAAACAAAGGGACAGTAAGACTTGATGGTCAACAAATACTAAAGAGAGAGAACTTTCACTACCCTAGATTAATAATTCATAAAGATAGAAAGATTAAAAAGGATGTCAATCATAGGATAAGAGTATGATGGATGAAGTGGAGAGGTGCATCAAGAGTATTATATGATCGGAGAGTACCTATTAAGATAAAGAGAAAATTTTATGAGACTATTATACAACCAACTATCTTTTGTGGTACTGAATGTTGGGTGATTAAGAAGTAACATCTCCATAAAATGAGTGTAGCGGAAATGAGAATGTTAAGATGGATCATTAGGAATACAAGAAAGTATAGGATTTAAAATAAGGAAATATGTTTAAAAATAGAGGTAGCTCCTAGTGATGAAAAGATGATGGAGAGTCCTTTAAGATGGTTTGGTTATATTCAAAGGAAAGCGAGTAATAACCCAGTAAGTGTAATTAACAACATGTATTGCCTTTTACACATCATTTGGGAGGTGGGAATGGAAAGAAAAGAATATTTTTAGAATATTCCTTCCATTCCCTTGTTTGGGAGTTTTAATAAATGGAATAGAAAGTCAATTTCCTTTTTTAGAAGTTTAAGTGGAAGGGAATGAAATGGGAAGGAGGAAACACTCATTCCTCTATATTTTCTCAAAAGCTCAATTTTTCATTCCCTCCAAAATTTAAAGGAATTGAAGGGAATAAAATTAAATTTAACGAAATTTTAACTGAAACTTCCAAAATATCCCTAGATAATCAATCATTTATTTTAAAATAGAGGTCTAATCATAGTTGTCAAAATGTGAATCATATCATGAATTGATTTTTTATTTTTCTGTGTAGTGTATCGTAAGATACACAAACATTTAATAAAATTTATAAAAAATTATAGATATACATATATGAATGGTATATTAATTATAAATTTTAATATACTTAATAAATCTGGTCTAATCAACTCCATCTAAATTAATGTTATTATCATGTTCATCATTTTGCAGACTTATTTTTTCAACGAAATTTTCTTCATCATCATCAACATTTACTATCTTTTTTTTTTTTTTTTTTTTACATCATTTTGCAAACTTATTTTTTCAACGAAATTTTCTTCATCATCATCAACATTTACTATCTCTTTTTTTTTTTTTATATATAAATAATTTTTAAAAAAATTTCTTCTTGACATTCTAGTTTCTTAGACTTATAACAATAATAACAAAAATAAAAATAAAAATTATATAGTTAGTTAATACCTTATTTGTAGTATAGAAAAAAAATATGTAAATATGAAAGTGAAGTGTAAGTATGTAGTCCGAATTTTGTAGGAGAATTGAAAATTAATTATGGACATGCTATTTTATTAGGCTAAATTAAGTAACCTAATAATTGTGTATTAAAAACAAATCTAACAACTTGTTAGATTAAAAAAAAAGTACAGATTTTAACAATAAATAAATAAATAACACATTTTAAAGCATATGTCTATATATTGTACAATATGTATGATTTTACGATATAATATGATTCATACGATATATACACTATATTGTACAATTCATGAGCACTTACATACACTCTTACAATATGAAACTTTTTACAAACAATATAAAACGTGTCGTATGATACTGATAACTATGGGTCTAATAGTAATATTGTCATAAAATGATTTCATTCATTTCTCTTAATGTTACTCCAAAATAAGGTTACTTACCTTCTATTCCTTTCTATTTATTTATTTTAAAACATCCAAATAAAATTATTTAATTCCATTTCATTTTATTTTTTTCCATTCATTTACATTACTTAAAAACATTATATTTCATTATATTCTTTTCTATTCCTTTATAATTTACTCATTTTATTTCATTCATTTATAAATTCCTAAATGAAGTGTAACACTTGCATGAAGATGAAGATTTGTTCTTTTATCTCTTGCCATGTATAATTCTTTCATCATCCGTTATTGTAATTCACTTTAAAATATAAATAGGAAATTTTATGTTTATTTTGTACTTGCAATGTAAATTTACATTTTAGACACATAAAAGGTGGTAAATGTTGTACACATTTGTAGAAAGTGTATTATATTTACCACTTTTTGTAAATATGTACAACAATTTCAACTTTTGTGTGTTTATAATGTAAGTTTACGATGCAAGTAAAATGTGAACCTACAAAAGTTCTATATGAATATTACCTAAATAAAGGAAACTTGGCCTCGTCTGCAATTGCCTTTGATAAAAGGGTCTTCCCTGATCCAGGTGGACCATATAGTAATACAGCCCTCCATGGTTTTCGATTCCCTAAACAGGAGGTCAAAACCCAGCCATTCTTATTAGCATTGAAACTTAAGAACATCCAAATAAACTAACTAAAAGCAGAGATTAGAAAACCCACAATGATGGAGGAGCAACTTACCAGTAAAAAATTGAGGATACTTTTTAGGCCATATGGTAGCTTCTTTCAATACCTCTTTGCAAACCCCAAGTCCGCCCACATCATCCAACTTCCCACCGCTGAACTTCACGGGACTCAACTTCGAGGGCGAGTCCGCAGGGCCAAGCGCGAATTCTGCTGTAGTGGATTCAAGATTTAGTTTTTTTTTTTTACTAATGCTGCACTTTTATAGTGTGGCTGAAGAATCTTTTTAAACTCCTCAAATGCCTTTGTATAACGATCATTAGCAATTTCCCATTCTTTTCGTTCATCTGCTTCAGTTGCCTCAGTTAGAATATCTATAGCTTTCTGGAGGGACCGGGTAGTGGAAGTGGTAGTCATCTATAGCAGAGAGATGTATATGTCAATTAATTCACTCATACAGTTAATCATAACGATGAATCTGCAATAGATATACGCATGAGCAATAAATCTAATCAGCGTGTCTGATTTCCATTGACCTCTCTTGATCCCTCTATCGGGTAAGAGGGGATCGGAGGCCTGGGCTAACGAACCAATCATCACAATTTATTTGGGTGGTAAATTATTTAGGAGAATAACCTCATGTTAAAATCGTATTTTCAACCTACAATTTTACTTAAAATCATGTTTTACAAACATAATTTCAATGTATAATGTTGAAGTGTAAGTCATTAAGTGCAATTATACCATTTAAATCAATTAAATTTTAAAATTTCAGTTTATACTAAAATCGTGTTTTCAGAACACAAGTTCAAGGCAACCACGATTTTTACGATGAAGTTATTCTCCTAAATTATTCTCCCAAAGTGCTATTTTTAATAACGAATAATAAAGTAATATTATTTTTGCAAAAAAGAGGTTTTGGGGGGGAGAAATTTTTTTAAATCCTTCATAATAAAAAAAAAAAAAAATCTTTTATAATATTTTTAAAGACATTTATATCTTTAGCAAGTTCTTGGTGTGTATGGGTTGTTGGCTGGCTTACTTATCAAAGAGGAAGAAATTCTATATTAGTTAAGAATCTTGAGACCATATTAATTAAAGAGTGATGCTACAACTATAAATTATTTTACAACATTTTTACAAACTATTGATATGACAAATTCTTATGAGTTTTAATATGGGTCTACCACTAACATCACATTTATGTTTACCAATAATTATTTTAGAATTACTAAAGTCACATTAGCAGTTTGTAAAAATATTGTAAAATAGTTTGTGTCTATAACATTACTTTTGGGTAAAACATGTTATGCATATAATATGATAAGTATACGGAGAGATATAAATATAATTTGGCATTTTTCAAGAAAAATATGTTTAAAAAATTAGGCATAAAATTATTGATATACATTTTTAAATATAAATACATTAATCTCTATATTATAATTATTTAGAAAATTCTCAACAATTTAATTTGAAATAATCTACTTAATATTTTTAAATCCTTCATAATAAAAAAAAAAAACTTTTATAATATTTTTAAAGACATAGTCTAGTATGAAAATAAGGGATCACGTTGGTAATGGTCACGTTTGGTTTGTTTATGATCTTGGAATAAAAATATGGAACTAATGATCTAGTTGGAGATAAATTAGATAATAAAAAAATTATGATCAGGATCACGCCTAAATCAAGCACTCAAAGCCCGCTATAGACCATGAACATAGCTCAAAAATATTAATCAGACCCAGTAACAGCTTTTTCCAAAGTCCAAATTAATTATAATAATAATAATTTTAAAAAAATAAAATAAAAAAGCTGATGATACCTGCAGAACGCTGTTTGTTTTTACTTCCAAAAGATCGCAAAGAGCTAAATCAAAGGTTCTGACAAAGCTATTGTTTGTAATTGTGGTATGAGGGTGGGATTGTTACAAAGATGATACTTATAGTAATTTGTGTCGGTGGAATTTATTGGATGATTTCCAGCTGTTCGGGTATATTTTCATTCAATTTCCAAGAGTAAGAGTCTGTTTAGATACCGCTTATTACTGAAAATATTGTAGCAAAATAATTTTTAAATATATAAATAAAACCATGGAACCTATTTTTAATGAAAATTTTACTGAAAAAAAAGTTTGTGAGTCGCATAAACAGTGCACAGATCCACTAACAGACGCAAACGCGCAACCCAAGCGTTGGAAACGCTATATAAACTCCACCTAAAAGTTCATTTTGCTTACTCTTTCAAAAGCAGTTTCCACCTAACTCTTTGTCTACATCTTTTTCCTCCGTCTTATTTAAATATTAAAAAAGTTAATCTATGTCTCAAAGGTATTAATTTATAGAATATTTTTAAAAATATTTTATGAGCAAAGAAGAAAACAACTTATTTTTTTATAACTTCTTATATTTCCTTAAGAAAATAATATCAATTTTTTTTTTAAAAATAGTCTATTAGTAAATGTCATAAAAGCACCTACTAACAAGCATCTTTAAATAATTATTTCTTCCTTATTTATTTATTCTTACTTTAATCTTACTGCATTCAATTTTTTAATCATTCTAACTTATATTTTATTTCGACTTTGCCAATTTTTTATCTTTTCTTTTGCTAATAAATAGTAACTCTTCAAACTAAGAAACTGACTACTCATGGTCATTTTCTTTTTTGCCTTTTAGAGAGACCGTTGAAGTTGTATTAAGGATTTACTCTTTAAAATAAAGATAATTTTGGTTTTAGTTAAGCTATTGGATAGTGGGAGCTCTAAGAAATTTTTCTAGGATATTTATTAAAAACTTAAATTATACAAGATATTACCACATACCTTTTGTACAATGGTCATTCAACAAGTATAAGTGTTTGTGGGATGTAAGGGGGTAAAAGTCGGGGTTTAAGTCTCTAGAAGATAGCTTCACAGACATATACACTTAAATTAGTAGAATAGAATTTCTGTCTTATATCAAAAAAGAACTTTGATATATCAACATAAATAAATAAATAACACGAAAATACATAAAATTTTATAATTTCCTTATACTCAAAATTAAAAAGCAAAAAGAATCTAATAGTAGATAAAGTAAGAACTGAGAATACTAATATGAGAATAATAAAATAAGAGAGATATGAAATTATGAGAGAGGGGGAGAGAGAGAGAGAGAGAGCAACGGATGATAACTAGCTACTATGAGTGCGAGTTACAATTATGAATGATTAGGAGTTTTATTTTTATTTTTTATTTTTGAATAAGTTCATTGTTGAATGTTTTGTTTATTTGTTGTTGTTTGGGCTATTTTTACTGTTATTTGAGATATTTTTTTGTTCTTATTTGGGTTATTTTTTATTCTTTTAGGGATTGAGGATTATGTTTTGTGAACCAAAATTACTTTTATAAGTAATGCTACGGACACAATATTTCTAACTTAGTATAGCAAAAAAATTAAGTTAGAGATTGTGGTGGATCCATGTGTGAGTTGGCAAGTTAATTTTAAAAAGTTATGATATTTTATTGTGCACATATCATTAATCTTTTTTTAATTATTGATCTCAAATTTTTGCTATTCTCGAGTGTTCAAATTATATTTTTTGTTAATGTAGAGAAAACAAATTAATTTAAAAATAATTAAGTATATCAATATTTTTTAATATATATATATATATATATAAACTTTTCCCCCAAGTCAAGCATAAAATTATTGATATACATTTTTAAATATAAATACATTAATCTCTATATTATAATTATTTAGAAAATTCTCAACAATTTAATTTGAAATAATCTACTTAATAAATAAAATTAATTTAACAATCCTAACTATATCAACAATATCACCAACAACGTATTAATCAAATTAAATATAAAATAATATTATAAACTTACCTGACATTTGTCTATTTTAGTCTAACGTTTTTTTTTCTTGAGGAAGTTAGAATATTTTAGTCAAACATAATTTTAGATTTGTTGTTGTTGTTGTTGTTGTTGTTGTTGAAAAATTACATTTTACCACCCTAAAGTATACATTTGATTACACTTTGAACCATAAAATTTTCGAATGCATGTGAAAAACTTGATGTCGAGGTGCAAAGTGTAACAAGAGTCATAGTTTTGGATAAAAAACATGCATTCGAGAAGTTAGGGTGTAAAAGTATAATTTAGGGTAAATATGCATGGTTTAAGTTTATAAAATGTAATTTCCTTTTTTTACAAAAGAAGGTGGAATATTTTAGTCGAACTTACTTACTATTTGCCTGTTTAATATAGTAGTTATGATTTTTAAAAGGCTTTAACTATTCAATCAATCCTTAAAGCACTATTATATGTGCTAAATGTTATATTTTAATAATTAGGTTGCATTTGACATTGGCTTAAAAAGCTAGCTTTTTTTTTTTTATTTTATTTTTTATTTTTTTTATTTTATACTATTTTGCTAATTTTTGCTATTATTCAACTTATTTTTGATACTATTCATGGGCCCCGTTACACTTTTTGATACTATTTATGGGTTTTCTTGTACTGTTTTAGCTACTTTTTAACTTTATTTATAGTACTTTCAGTACAAAGTTTTTAGTTTCAGCTAAATAAGTTATTCCTAAACGGACTTGTGGCACACAAAACACCAAAAACTATGCTTCATGAGATGTGCCAAATCCCAAAATGTTTTAAAACATACTACAGTATCCTTTTGCTAGTAAAAGGGTATTTTAGAATGTTCTAAAAAAATCCATTCTTATTCCTCCTCTCTATTATTTTATTGTTAAGCTTCTAAGCTTTTAGGTGAACATTAATGGGAAAATAGGGAAATGTGAGTGGTTGCTTCGAGGGAACCAATCCTCCTTAGAATAGAGAAAAGACAGAGAGAGAATTAGAGAATCAAGAAGAGTAAAATGGTATTATTTCTGTTATGTTTTTGATGTACACGATACAGCCCTGTTATAGCTAATTCCATACCCTTTTGGCAGTTACTAACCTTCTAACTAACTTTCCCTCCATTTCATGCTGACTGTACAGCCACCTGTAATAGCTTATTTATAAAATCAACACAACACAATCACACAACAACCTATTACTACCCCATTACAATATCATATCTATACAGGGTCTGCTACATAGAGTCTTAACATACCCCTCCCTATCTAAAGGACCTTGCCCACAAGGTGAGGAAACCTGAGCTTCAACAGATACAATGATTCCCAAGTAGGATCCTCAGGTGCAAAGCCCATCCATTGTACAAGAACTTCAGTAATAGACCTGGTCCTCAAAGTCTTAGTTCTGGTTTGCAGAACAGCTATAGGTTCTGAAATGATTTGTCCCGTCTCATCTAATGGTGGTAAAGTTGGCAGTGGAGAAACTTGCTGTCCCAACTTCAACTTCAAACAGGAAACATGAAAAACCGGGTGTATCTTACTGTCACAAGGTAAATCCAGCCTGTAGGCTACCTCCCCCAACCTTTGAAGCACCTGGAAGGGGCCATAAAACCTTGGAGATAACTTCCATTTCCCTTTAAAAGCTAAAGACTTCTGCTTATAAGGTTGCAGCCTCAAAAACACCCAATCATCCACCTTAAAAGGCCTTTCAGTTCTGTGTTTATCTGCAAAAAACTTCATTCTCTCTTGAGCAGCCACTAGATTAGCCTTTAAGGTAGCCAAAATCTGCTGCCTCTGAGTGAGAAGAGAATCTACTGCTGCCACCCTTGAAGTGCCCGGAATATAATCTTGAAGTCTAGGAGGGGGATAGCCATATAATGCTTCAAATGGGGTGAGTTTAATGGAAGTGTGAAAATTGGTATTAAACCAATACTCAGCCAATGAAATCTAATCAGCCCACCTGTGAGGTCTATCTCCAACAAAGGCTCTCAAGTATTGTTCTAAGCTTTTGTTCACAATCTCAGTTTGGCCATCAGACTGAGGGTGATATGTAGTAGACATGTCCAAATCAACATCCTGTAACTTGAATAACTCAGACCAGAATTTTGAAGTAAAAGTGGCATCCCTGTCACTAACTATAGAAGTTGGAAGACCATGCAACTTGAAAACATGTTGCATATATAACCCAGCAACTTTAGCAGCTGAATAAGGATGACTCAAGGGTATAAAATGGACATATTTGGTCAGTTTATCAACCATAACCAAGATAACCTCAAACCCGTGAGACTTTGGTAACCCTTCAACAAAATTAAGACTCACATCAAACCATGGTTTAGTAGGAATGGCTAAAGGTTGTAACAAACCTGCAGGAGCAATCGTTTCAGCCTTGATTCTTTGACAAACATCACATTCTCGAATAAACTTCTTGATGTCAACCTTCATGCCCTTCCAATAAAATTCTTGTTTAGCCCTATGAAAGGACTTAAGGAAGCCAGAATGACCTGCAATAGGGCTGCTATGAACATGAGCAAGAACCAAGGGCTTTAAGGAGCATTGAGGGCCCAAGTAGAATCTATCCTTGTAGAGGAGAAACCCATTATGCAGAGAGAACCCTTTTGGAACAGCTATCCCTGAATTCAAGGATTGAATCAATTGCATAATTTCTGCATCTTGATGATAGCTAGCCTTGAGCTTATCTAACCAAGTAGGATTTGGGAATGACAACAACAAACAACAACTAACTGTTCCATGAGTGAAGCCCTCAGTAAAAGGCTTCAATTCTGCCTCTATTTGTCTTGAAAGAGCATCAGCAACTCTATTCTCACTCCCCTTCTTGTACTCCATAATGAAAACATAACCCAACAATTTAGTGATCTATTTCTGTTGTGCTGGGGTACCCACTCTCTGCTCTAACAAAAATTTGAGGCTTTGATGATCAGTCCTAACAATAAAAGGACATCCAAGCACATAAGGCCTCCATTTCTTCACTGCAGTAGCTAGTGCTAACAACTCCTTTTCATAAGTAGAAAAATGCAGACTCTTATCCTAAAAACTTGACTATGGAAAGTTATAGGCCTCATATTTTGCATTAAGACAGCCCCCAAACCAACCCCTGATGCATCACACTCAATAATAAAGGGTTTAGTAAAATCCAGTAAGGCTAAAATAGGGGGATGAGAGATTGCCTCTTTTAATTGATTGAAGGCAGATTCAGTTGCATCATTCCAGTGAAAAGAGTCCTTTTTTAGCAACTCAGTTAAGGGATGAGCAATGGACCCATAACCTCTAATGAATTTTCTATAGTATCCAGTCAAGCCTAGAAATCCCCTAAAGCCTTAACATTCTAGGGTCTTGGCCACTGTAACATAGCAACTGTCTTCTTTGGGTTAGCCTTGACACCTTCACCAGAAATAACATGCCCCAGGTACTCCACCTCAGAACAACCAAAGACACATTTGGATTGTTTTGCAAAGAGTTGATGTTTAAGAAGCACTTCCAAAACAACTCTCAAATGAATTACATGATCACATAAGTTCTTGCTAAAGACTAAAATATCATCAAAAAATACTAAAACAAAGTGTCTCAAGAATGGCTTGAAAACATCATTCATTAAAGCTTGAAATGTAGAAGGTGCATTGGTTAAACCAAAGGGCATGACCAAGAATTCATAGTGACCCTCATGAGTACGAAAAGCTGTCTTATGCACATCATCATCTTTCATCCTAATCTGATGATAACCAGACCTTAGATCTAGTTTAGAAAAGATACTAGCCCCATGAAGTTCGTCAAGCAACTCATCCATAACAGGAATTGGAAATTTATCCTTCATAGTAGCCTTATTGAGGGACCTATAGTCTATGCACATTCTCCAACTGCCATCAGCCTTTCTAACTAACAAAACAGGTGATGAAAAAGGGCTTTGGCTAGGCCTAATTGAGCCTACTTCTAATAATTCCTTCACAACTTTTTCAATTTCAGATTTCTGATAGTAAGGGTACCTGTAGGGTCTTTCACAAACAGGTGGAGCTCTTTCCTTGAGTGTAATGCCATGTTCATGACCTCGGATGGGTGGTAGACCAACTGGAACATCAAACACAGCACCAAACTCCTTGAGCAGATCTTGCAAGGCTGCTGGAAGCTGATCTGGAGCTGTTGTTGCTCCTAACTCAGGTGTGGTTATCTGCAAGATTAACCCTTTCTTGATGGGAGTTCTAAACATCTCCCCACTTCCCAAAATTGAAGACCCTAATGATAATAAGCCTTGTAGCAGCACCAACTTTTGCAGATACCAAAACTTCATAGTCATCAGCTTGAAATCCCATGAGATTTCCCCCAAAGTGCTCAACCATTGAGTCCCTAACACCACATCACAGCCCCCCAAAGAAAGTGCATTCAAGTCAACCAAGAATTGATGACCTTGCATCCATAAGGAAACACCAGGACAAACACCCTTAGTCTGAATCACAGCCCCATTAGCCACCTTTACTTCCATCATTTGGGAAGTATCTATCTGCAACTTCAAAATTAACACCATAGAAAGATCAAGGAAATTATGTGTACTCCCTGAATCAATAAGAGAAACTAACCCCAATTCCTTAATCTTGCTTCTAACCCTCATTGTATTTGGAGAAGGACTACCCACTAAAGCATAGAGGGTAATTGCAGCTTCTAAAGCATTATTTCCCAATTCTTGCTCCACTTGAACCTCCACTTCATTGTCTTCTAATTCTAATAGCTGTGCTTGGGATGATGATTCATTGGCAATAGGAAAACCTTCTAGCAAAAACACCTTTGCTCCACCTTTGCATTGATGACCAGCCTGGTACTTCTCATCACAATTAAAACAAAGACCTTGTTTTCTCCTTTCATCCATCTGAGTAGGTGTTAATTTCCTTAGTGGTAATCTCATTTTCTGCTCTCCCCTCCAATCAAGCTTAAGAGGTGCCCCAAGAATAGAAGGTTTGGTAACTTCTTGAAAGGACTTAGATCCCTTTTTGGAGTTGAGTAAGTATTCCTCCTGGATTTTAGCCAAGCCAAAGGCTGCATTTAAGGTTTGAGGGGCAACCATCCTTATTGCTAGTCTCACTTCATCCTTGAGCCCACTCAAGAAGCAGCTGAGTTTGTGAGATTCAGAGAGACCTTTAATTCTATTTGAAAGAGCTTCAAATTGACTTTTGTAAGCAATCACACTAGTTGTTTGCCTCAATCTTGTTAATGCTTCCATCGGATCATCATAAGCAGTGCTTCCAAACCTCACTTGCAGTGCTTCCAAACCTCACTTGCAGTGCTTGAACAAATGCTGACCAATCCCCAAACAGACCTGCTTCTTCTCCATCTTGAAACCATATCAAAGCTTCACCTTCCATGTGGAATGCAACCATTAAAAATTTTTTAGGATCAGGGGTTTTGTAATACCTGAAGTACTGATTTGCCTTATACACCCAAGCTGCTGGTTCCTCCCCTCGAAACCTAGGAAATTCCAGTTTGACAGACTTCAGAAATGTCACTGCTAACGTAGTGTTTGATGGAATGTCTTCATTGGATCGTGGTGTGTGAATTGGAGATTTCTTTGAGTCAGAATTAGACAACTTCTGCAGAATCGCACTAAGTTGTTGTTGAACTTCTTGGAAGTGCTGGCTATGTAATTCCTTCATTTGATGAATCTCGTGGTGAATTTCTTGAATATCATAGGTATGGTAATCTGAGGTTTTTCTTGAGTGAAGCGATGGTTTCATTGATAAGAGTTGTTGATCTAGTTTCAGCCATTGGTGCCCACGATGAACTGCTTTGATACCAATGTTAAGCTTCTAAGCTTTTAGGTGACCATTAATGGGAAAGTAGGGAAATGTGAGTGGTTGCTTCGAGGGAACCAATCCTCCTTAGAATAGAGAAAAGACAGAGAGAGAATTAGGGAATCAAGAAGAGTAAAATGGTATTATTTCTGTTATGTTTTTGATGTACACGATACAGCCCTGTTATAGCTAATTCCATACCCTTTTGGCAGTTACTAACCTTCTAACTAACTTTTCCTCCATTTCATGCTGACTATACAACCACCTGTAATAGCTTATCTATACAATCAACACAACACAATCACACAACAACCTATTACTACCCCATTACAATATCATATCTGCTACATAGAGTCTTAACATTTATCTTTTGCATCTCTCTCTCTCTCTCTCTCTCTCTCTCTCTCCCCTCCATGCTTGTTCACCATCTCCTCTTTGCTCACTCTGTCTCTCTACCTCCCTTAACAACACTCACCTCAGCCTCAGTCTGAAACCACCACCGATGAAATATCTATGTCACCACTCGCAAATTTCATAAAAGATAAATCACACAATCATGAAATAGGGTAACAAATTATCAATTTATATTGATTTAGTTATGTGAAAGTGAATACAGTTCTCTATATGACTCTTTATAATGGAAGAATACAATAAACTTCTTTGATTTGATTTCCATGGTGCTTTATGATCCAAAGGGCTATGAAGTTTGATCTTGAATTGTGCTTTGATGTCTCCAAGTTGGATGTGTGGGATGTATTTGATTTCCCGTTGAGGGCCGTTGAATTAATCTAGAACTAGATCAAAAGGAACTTGAAGGAAAATCCCTACTTTAATTTGAAGAAGTAGAAATGAGCCTTGATTTTGAGGGAGATTGTAGGTTGTGGGTTCCAATTGCGGGTTGATTGGCTTAGGTTGGTTTTGGTGGTGGTTGGGTTATGGTGGTTGTGGACACCCTTTCTCTCAGAAAAATTTCCAGAAGGGGTGGTTGCACATTGGGTACTTTGGCGATGTGACTCATTTGTGCATGTGTTTATAGGGTGAGCTGTGTGACTGTGAGAGTGTCTTTTCTTATTTTCATTATAAGGTTTCGACACCAACCATTAGCTTTGTATTAGGTGTGATTGGTAACTTATTTATCTAATTTGTTTCACCTAATTAACTAAAAACCAATTCAAGGGTTATTAATTAATTAAGGTAAGCCAACGTTTTGAACCAAAGATTTTGGATTTGGAAGTTTGGTTTTGGGTGAGAAAGGTGTTAGGTACCCCACACCACCTATCCAAAGGATAGTGTCCCATTTTAATTTTAATTCCAATGTTAATGCTTTAAAGAAAGAAAAAAAAATTAAATACTTGGCATTTGATTTTGGAAAAACATTTTTTACAAACAATATATATACATATCAGGTGAGTATTTATCAATGTATAAAATATCATGTGAGTATTATTTGCAAAGAAATATATACAAACAAGAACATGTGAATAAACCTGCTACTTGATTAGCACGTTTTTGAAATGTTTTCCAACCTACAACCTTTAAATATTATTAGTTTAATTGTTTTAATCCTATGCAACAAATCTCACTTTGAGAAAAATACTCCACTAATCACTAAATTCATTTAATTAATTTTAAT
>NW_027069793.1:720248-808038 GCF_002906115.3 Quercus suber | reverse complement strand
TGACTCTCATTACTCATCCATTACATTTAAACCCATCCATTTGCCACCACTCCTCACCTCACACCTCATTCTCTTTAGACTTCCAACTGACATAGATAGAGGGAAAATCATCCTTGTCTCTTCCTTATCCACACACATACAATTCTAGTTTATTTCTTTACTTTAAATTTATGTATATAACATATTTCTATCATTTGTATCAAAACCGGATTATTGATAGTGAAAGAGGAAAGCTGTGAAACACACATGGGGTTTGTGGATGAGACGCATCCAATCTCCTTGATCAGATTTGGGTTCAATTACTCACCTCCAAATGCTCATCCACTTTGAAACAGTGATGCCCTCTCTGTCCATTAAATGGCCTATATGGTATATTATTACAATATGAACCCCACCCCATTTGTCTTTATGCTATCCCACATTTATAAGCTCTTGTTATTTTGCACTTCATCCTGTTTCTCTTATTTTTTCATATTTAGTTATTTATCTACAACACCTCTCAGTTGGTTCCCCTGCATGCACTCCATTGCATAGTTTTGGAAACCAAGGTCTTCTTTTCTCAACTCTCTACTTAAATTACATTATATCCATGCAACAGTTTTTTGCACCTTTCTTTCATGTGGGTGTTGGCTAAAACTGCTTGAGAACATATCTTTATGCATACGAGTGGGATTTTCAAATCCCAGCTTTTGTTACTTCTTTCTGTATTTTAAGAAGTTTATATATATGAGCATGTGAGTTTTGTTTTCCTTGCCATATATGTGAATTCAGTTTCTTTCTTACATTTACACACCTTTTGGTTGCTCAGAATTCTGAGGAAGATATGATAAAATATTAAATTCTAATATCTCTCTCTCTCTCTCTCTCTCTTTCTCTCTGCGTTATCTTTGCTTCCAAAGTATAACAAACCTACCTTAACCAAGCCATTCCATTGGATTTAAATTGAGCAAAAAAGAGTTTTTGATAATGGAGATATTCCCTTGTTTCCTGGAGCTGTATGCACACTTTGAGCTAAGTTTAAGCTTATTTGACTGTACTCTACCTCTACTGATGAAAAGATGAGGGAGTCTTTTGAGATGGTTTCATATCATCATATTCATAGGTCATCTATTAATTCATGAGTGAGAGAGTGGGTTAGTTCAAGTTGAGGGAACAAAGATAAGGCAGAGGAAGACCAAAAATAACATTAATGGAAGGAATAAAAAAAGACATATCAATTAAGGAAGTAAATTTTTGATAGAATAGAATGGCGGAAAAGAATATGTTGACTCTAACTAGTTTATTGAGGATCCATAGCTGCTCTCAAAATTTTGAGATTTAGGCTTGATTGTAGTTATATGGAGTTGATTTATAAATTGAGCTTGAATAATTTATTCTTAGTTTAAAAGCCACTCTTTGCTTGTGTTATTGTTCACACGTGTAGATGATGATCTGATTCCTCATGTCTTTGATGTAAAATATAGATTTTCTGAAGGGAAACTTTAACAGAAACCAAAGATGGAAATAACCAATGTCAGTGAGTATGAGGCCATTGCAAAGCAAAAATTGCCCAAGATGGTGTTTGACTACTATGCATCAGGAGCAGAGGACCAATGGACTCTGGCAGAAAACAGAAATGCTTTCTCAAGAATTCTGTGAGATTTTCATCTTTGTGTTCAATCTTCAAATAAAGTATACAAAAATTAATTTTGTTCTCCCTATTTATTTTGTGTATTTTATTCACTAGGAATCTATTTTGAAATTCTTTGAAATAACTGTTATTATTAAATATAGGTTTCGACCACGTATTCTTATTGATGTAAGCAAGATAGACATGTCTACTACTGTTTTGGGCTTCAAAATATCAATGCCAATAATGATTGCCCCAACAGCCATGCAGAAAATGGCTCATCCTGAAGGTATGCAAGTGATTCTCCTTAAGCTACTTCCGGTTCTTTTTAAACTTGTTCAGTTAACATTTATAACCAGGTAACTGCTGATCCTAATTGATTTTAGTTAGTTATTGTAACTTGTTTTCCAAAGCTGTTATAAATTTTTTTCTAGTGTTGATTAATTGATTTTATTTGTTTCCAGAGCTATTATAACTTGTTTTGTAGTGTTGATTAATTGATTTTTTTTGTCAGCTGTTTGTACTTAAATCAACTGATTTATGCTACCTATGCCCTGATCCAATTCTAAGCAGATATCTTCTCAAAAAAAGAACCCATAAGCAGAAAGAGGGAAAGAAAAGAAATATGAAATTTCTTCAAACAGATTTTTATTTAAGGCAGATTATTTGATTGACTGCAAAATTTAATTGCATGTTATTTTAGTCAAGTTGATACTCGGACGGGTTTACTTATTCATTAGTATTAAATCTAACACCATTTGAAGAAAGCATGGTAGTGTCTAATAACATAAATTTGCTCTCATGCAGGGGAGTATGCAACAGCAAGAGCTGCATCAGCCGCTGGAACAATTATGGTACTACTTTTCTTAGTAGTCACACTATTCTATTGACTTTGAACTTCATAAGTGTCACAGATTGTCTCTTCGATTATGCTGAGTTGCAAATCGGATTAGGAACCAGAAAGGGAAAAGTGCATGTCTAAAGAGACAATGTATCAATTATAGGCGAGTTAATAGTGTTTGCTTACTTGGTCCTGCGTGATCACATGCCCTCTTAATGGATCTACACATTATTCACTTTATGCAGTTGAAATAATTTTTTCTGCGCAGAGTTTAGTTACTTGTTACTTTTATCAATATTAGGTTAGATGTTTCAAGAAAAGAAAACTAAAGTAAGAAGAGTTAGATGTTCACTTAATTGGCCTGACTTGTATGGGAGATATGCATGGAAGGAAAAAACGTATTATGTTAATCCCAAAGGAAATTAAATGGCTCAGAAATCTTAGTGGAGGCCTTTGATATTTCAAGCAATTGTCAGGGAAATTTAAACTGATATATATATGTCTCACATTTAAATTCTTTCCCATTCTTTCTCGGAAGGTCAGATGCACTTTTAGATTCCTACTTTTATTAATCGGCACATTTTCCAATATGGATATATAACCACCACAACTAAGATATCATGTTTTTATCACATCAATGTAAACAACTTTGTCAGTGTATAGAAAATGATTCACATAATGATGAGATCACACTGAAAGGACTGGATGAGCATCAGCTTAATAATGAATGCAGTAAAGATGGATTATTTAGATTTGTTACTGTTATTGGTTTTAATTTCAGTGTGTGCTTTGCTTTGTTTAATCACTTAGTCAATCATTTCAGACTTTATCCTCATGGGCAACTTCTAGTGTTGAGGAGGTTGCTTCAACTGGACCTGGAATCCGCTTTTTCCAGCTCTATGTAAGCTTAATGTACTTCTTGCATTTCTGTTTGTTGGTTTCTGAATTGAACTACATTTTAAGTCTGTTTTTATGCTTTATGTGATTAAAGATTTTGCTTGTCATAATGTTCAGGTCTACAAGGACAGGCATGTTGTTGCTCAACTTGTGAGAAGAGCTGAAAGAGCTGGGTTCAAGGCTATTGCCCTTACAGTTGATACCCCAAGGCTGGGTCGCAGAGAAGCTGACATCAAGAATAGGTTACATCAAATTTGTTATAGAAACTCCTTTGCTCAATAGTCTGGAATTTCTTGCTAGAAGGCTGATCATATCAGCTTGTCAAGTAGCTGAGTATAGCATGTAAAAGATTCACTTACACTCTTGAGCACATCTAAAGCCCAATTGGTTCTCTTTCACAGGTTTACTTTACCACCATTTTTGACATTGAAGAACTTTGAAGGTTTGGACCTTGGCAAGATGGACGAAGTGAGTGACAATTGGGACTGTATTTCTCTCTCCAAAATAAACCTACAGCATCCACTTAAAGATTTTTTTTGTCTTGTTAATATCTTTTGTTTTTTTGTGGTTCCTTGCAGAGTAATGACTCTGGACTTGCTTCATATGTTGCTGGTCAAATAGATCGTTCTCTGAGCTGGAAGGTATGTCAGATGAACCAAGTAGTTTAGGTACATTAATTCAAGGGTCTTCAATCTGTTACAATGGTTGCAATTAGGCATTTGTACTGTTTGATATGTGGAGTTACTTAGAGTTAATGAAAATTTGGACATAGAATTTGCTATTACTTGTTAGAAAAAGAGTTGGCCAATCTACAGACTGGTGAAAAGGTTAAAAGTTTTCAAATCCCCACATGCTCAACTGAAAAAAAAAAAGAAAAAAAAAAGAAAAGAAAAGGACTTACATAAAGCATAGAAGAATAGACAGATCAATGGGATGAACAGATATCACAATACTAATCCAAGCACAAGCCAGTGGGGTAGGGGTTTAGTTTTGACGGCTTCCTTGAAGGATGCTGTCCATATAAATAATTTCTTGTGGGATTTGGACAGGATGTGAAGTGGCTTCAGACAATCACCAAACTGCCAATTCTAGTTAAGGGTGTACTCACTGCTGAGGATGGTAAGGACAATATTAACACCTGAAAATTTCTCACTCTATGGCGAAATTAGTAAGAATTCTTGAATAATAATTCTATGGTTATCATGCAGCAAGGCTAGCAGTACAAGCTGGAGCTGCTGGGATTATTGTATCCAATCACGGAGCTCGCCAACTTGATTATGTCCCTGCCACTATCCTGGCCCTTGAAGAGGTACATCAATTGATGATTCCTGCTTATGGTGTATATCTATTAATTTGAAACAACTATTTACATTTCATTGGGGTTCTCAGTTTCCCAATATTCTGCTACCATTTCTCTGTCCTATAATTTAGGTTGTTAAAGCTGCACAAGGACGAGTGCCTGTGTTCTTGGATGGTGGTGTACGTCGTGGAACAGATGTATTCAAGGCATTGGCACTGGGGGCTTCTGGCATATTTGTAAGCACGATGCCATTTAATTCTTACTCTAACATTGCTATATATTGTATTTGTAAAAAAGACAATTCTTTCTTGTTACCATGTTCATGCCAGCACAAAAGTACTAATGTATTCTTTCCCTTTCAAATTAATGCCTTGGAATTACTCCATTTTCTTAAACCACTTTAGACACATCACATACTGTTGGATATGACTAAGACTCTTTAACTCTTGGCTGTATCACAGATTGGACGCCCTGTGGTGTTCTCACTGGCTGCAGAAGGAGAGGCTGGTGTGAGAAAAGTACTCCAGATGTTGCGTGAGGAGTTTGAGCTAACTATGGCATTAAGTGGTTGCCGTTCACTCAATGAAATCACCCGTAATCACATTGTGACTGATTGGGACCTTCCTCACCCACGCCCATTGCCCAGGCTATAGAACAATGCCTCAGAACATCAGCAGCTGCCTATATAATGCAGTGTTCTTTAAATGGTTATAGTCTGTGTTAAGCAGCCTGCCTTTTTCTTTGGAGAACTCATTTTAGTTTTGATGAGTCTGCAAATATTTTGCAAGTTCTAAACTTCCTGTAATGATGATGAATAATGTATCATTATTAATACTGCTTCCTTTCAATGTATATTCCTTATACACATATATACATAGTTTTATCTTCACCGTAGTAACATGCCATGAAATTCAAAAGATCTTTGGGGCAACTAGCTACATAGAGGACAAGGAGAGGATGGATTTCAAATTTCTTAAGGTTTTAGAATCAAAATGGCATGTTACTAGATGGGATTTAGGAATTATACATGTTGCATCATTTTCACGAACATTTTGGGTTGTTCACAGTTTGGGAATCAATTGGTTATTTGACATCTCAAGAAACGGTCACAATGGCCAATTCCTCTTCCCCTATAGGCACAAGACCTTGATTACTTCTCCACTTGAATCACAAATTTGCTAGAAAAGAAAAACTGAAACGTTGAAGTTATTTACTTCAGAGGCTTTCTGTCAGTCAGTAAAAGAAAACAGATGTTTTTTTAAGGATTCAGAGGCTCTCACCTTGAATGGTCTTCATAATCTGCACGCAAAGAAAAGGGTTGTCTTAACATATCAGCCAACATTTATATAATCTCTGAGAAAACAACTTATGACTTGCATCAATTAATGTCTTACAACATGTAGAAGGTTCTCACTTCTCACATGTTACGAAAACAAAAACAAAACCAAGATCTGATTCTGTTGCAGAAAGTTCATGAAGAACAAATAATACAACATATGAAACTGAGAAACACCCACATGAAAACAATGTTGTAATTACGTGTTTAAGGAAGCACAAATAAACCCTGCGCATGTGCGCGCGCGCGCACACACATATATATATATATATATTATTTTTCTTGCGTGACATGGTAAGGCAATCTTCAGGGCTAAAACAATCTACAAACTGGTTGTTGTTCATGGCATATCATAAACTATATGAGACAAAACCAGGAAGGCATATGATAGACCATGAACACAATCAGATTGTGGTGTTTTCTCAAATTAAAAATCCTCCTCCAGTAAGCTGACTTTCTTTCTTCACAGAAAAAATTTCCTACAAACTGATCGTTGTTCATGTTAGAGTACCAAGAGTGGACCTATCCAGAATTGATGCTCTGCCATGAACACGATCAGATTATAGAAATTTGTGTTACAACTGAGACATGGTACGCCTGAGGTATATAAAATATCCTATTTATAGACATCTTCTTAGCTGTACAGAACAGATATGGAATAGCCTTGAAAACTGAGATTTTATCATACGCGTGAATACAATCATTATCGAGAGAATCATGGGTTCATTAAGCACAATAAATGTGATGTGTGAGCGTGTGATAACGTTTTTTGAATTACAAGTTACAAGTTACGACTATATTGTTGTTTCCTTGTTATTATAATAAGGTATTTCTCTTAATCCACTAATGTAATTTATTTATTTTATTAAAAAAATGTTATTAATTTTCTTTATGAGGACGCGTTAGGTTTGTTTGTTTGTCTTTTTGATAAAAGGTTATAATGATTTTGACTATTAGGAGACCTTAATGAATAATATATTGAGAAATTTTATACCTTTTTTTTACTTTGGGAATAAGAAGGAAATTTAAATCTTCATATATGCCGCGTGAATGTATAGGGGGTTTATTTTATTTTATTTTATTTTTTAAGATTCGATCAAATTTTAATTTATAGCACCAACTTAATGATAATTATTTTTTATTATTAGACTAAGATACCAATTGATTTTTGATGTAAGTGAGATTCGAATGCAGATATTTTCTTCAAGGGCAAGAAACTTTACAAGCTCTATTGGTAAACTATGCATTTTTTTTTTTTTAAATCTTTTATTGCATGTATGTATATATATATATATTAAAAGAAAAAAAAAATTCAGTTATAGTACAAAATAAAAATATTCTAAAAAAATGTTTTCTATAATCATTTTTTTTTTTTAAGAATCTATAATCAAATTTATGAATACATGTTAGACGTTTCCCATATTACATTTATAAAAATAAATAATAAAAAAACTTCAATTGGACTAAATTTCAATACCTTTGTTAAAGGTTTGTTATTATTATATGCAACAAAGAAAGTGTAAGTACTAGAATTTTGATGACCCAAGTCCACTGAGAACAGTGATGCCTTTACCTTCAAATTAAGCCCAAAATAATAGAATTTGTATAGAGAGTGGGAATAAGATTTTGATGTAAGTTTGATTAAGTTTAGGTCTAAGAGCATTCACATCAGTGTATTTAAAATCATGTAAAATAGAAAAAAAAGTTGTTTTTACACATTTTGGCTCAAAATTAGACTCCATCAGTCCCTCTAAAAATGGCTAAAATCGTGTATATCTATACACGAGCTACAGTAACCGTGTAAATTTACACGGCTACTGTAGCTCATGTATAGATTAGTTTATTAATTTTTTTTTCGCTCCCTTTTTTCTCTCTCTTCTCCGGGCTCAACAACCTCACCACTTCTCATCTTCTTCTTTTTCCTCAGATACACACAAACACTCTCTCACACACAAACACATCCACACACAGCTCTGATCAACACAGATTCACTTGCTAAAAAAAAAAAAAAAAACGAGATACACAAACACACCCACACAGAAGCAAACCCACACAGACAAACAACAAAGATACTGATCGGAGCTTGACTGGAACGATCGGAGCTCGTTGATGGAGCGGCGCGTAGATCGGAGATGTGGCGTTGGTGGATCAGAGCGGAGATCGGAGTGGAGCGTAGATCGGAGCGGAGATCGGAGAACTGGCGTTTGGTGGATCGGAGCGGAGATCGGAGCTGACCGTGAATCGGAGCGGATATCGGAGATATGGGGTTTGCTGGATCGGAGCGGAGATATAGCGTTTGGTGGATCGGAGCGGATCGGATCGGATCGGATCGGAGCGAAGCGGAGTGGAGCGGAGCGGATCGGAGCGAAGCTGAGCGGAGCGGCGCGGCGTTTGGTGGATCGGAGCGGATCGGAGCGAAGCGGAGTGGAGCGGAGCAGATCGGAGCGGAGTGGAGCGGATCGGAGCGAAGCTGAGCGGAGCGGAGTGGCGCGGCGTTTGGTGGATCGGATCGGCTCGGAGCGAAGCTGAGCGGAGCGGAGCGGCGCGGCGAGGAGATATGGCTTTTTGCGATTCGGGAGGAAGGCCAGAGAGATGGAGAGAGGGAGAGAGAGAGACAGTGAGAGAGTGAGAAATCAGAAAATGGGTTTGGAGAGAGAGAGGGCGCGTATTTAAGTGAGTGGTTGGTGAGAAATAATAAAAAAATAGAGTATAATGTATATTTTATTAGAATAACGTGTAAAATAAATGAATTGATGTAGGTGTTTTGTAAAAGTAGATGTGTAAAATAGAAAAAGTAAGTTTTTAATGTAAAAATAGATGTGTAAAATACACATGCTGATGTGAATGCTCTAAGGCCGAAGATCCAAGTAAGAATGAAAAAGATTGATTCGTGGAGTAATTAATATTAATGCTATTCTCAGGTCAATTCGAGGATGAGTTCTTATACAAGGATTTTATGCAAGTCCTAAACTGTGTCCCTTACTACTGTTCCAGTTCTTATCTTCTTCACCACTACTGTATTGGCTAACTACTTAGGATAAAAGATTTCCTTGATTGCCCCAGCACACTTAAGTTTATTCACTTCTTCCTTTACTGCTTCCGGATGTTCTTTTGAGGAGTGCTGGGGTGGTTATCTTCTGGGCACAGTGTCAGAATTTACATTCAGTCAATGACATATAAACTCGGGGTCAACTCCGGGTGCATCATAAGTACTCTAGGTGAACACATCCAAATTCTTTTCCAAAAATCTTACCAGATGTGCTCGCTTTATAGGGGGTAATTGAGCCCCCACTAGAAAGTATCTCTCCTCATCCCGACCAATTAAAATCTTTTCCAGCTCCTCAGATAATTGTCCCTGTAGCACGATCTCAAGTTCAACTTTGGGACCATTTAGTTGCTATGGAACATGCACCTTTTCAGATGGGGCTTGATCCACGGAGTGCTGCCTAACAACGGCCACCAAACATTGTCTGGCCATTGCTTGATTTCCAACCAATTCTCTTACTCGTCCCTGCATAGGATACTTGACCATCAAGTGTAAGGTAGACAACATTGCCCCCATAGCATAAAGCCAAGGCCTCGCTAGAATAACGGTATAAGGAGAATAGGCTTTTACCACAATGAAATTAACTTGCACCTCTTCTTCCCTAACTTGCACAAGTAGTCTGATCATCCCATAAGGGATTACTGTTCTTCCATCAAAGCCAACTAATGGTAGATCATATTTCTCCAAATCCTCGAGCCTGAGACTTAACCCTTTATATAAATCTGGGTACATAATCTCTGCCCCACTACCTTGGTCCACAAGGACCCTCTTCACGTCTTATCCCCTGATTCGAAGGGTTACCACCAAGGTGTCATCATGGGGTTGGAATGTCCCCTCCTTATATTCCTCTGAGAAACCCAAAGTTGGCATTGCCACCACTTTAGCCCTTATAAACACTTAAACCTTATCCCCAAAATCTGGATTTGAAGCCATGGACATGACTCTTGAGTAAGAGCCAACGTTGCTTCTGGGTGTGGCAAAAATTATGTTAATTGTGCCCAGCACTGGCCAAGGAGTTCCATCTCTCTGATACCCAGCCCTGGGTTGTCCTAACTGTCCCATAGGCTGGTGCAAGAACTGCTTCAATTTCCTTGCCTTCACCAATTGACCCAGATGATCACGCAAAGTTCTGTAATCCTCTGTTGTATGTCCTCTCTCCTAATGGTAGTGGCAATAAAGGCTTTGGTTTCTTTTGGACGGGCCTTCACCCAATTTACTAGGCCACTTAAAGTACGGCTCGTTTTTTTTATCTTTTCTTAGATTTGATAAACTGGCTCCTTAAACACCGAGTTCACCATCTAAGATCTTGTTCTTGGTGCTTGATTGGGAAAATCCCTCCTAGGTTGATTATTATCATATCCCCCTCCCTAAGGATCCCTTTTTTTGGGGAAGGCTTTGGCTTTGACTTTTCCTTTGGTTTGATCGTCCTTTACCCGTTTATACTTATTAATGAGATCCATAAGTTGGTACATATTACATGCAGGCTTCATCGTCAGTGACTTCCTCAAATCATGCTTCGTTGGAAGCCCCACCTTAAAAGTCCTTATAGCCACATCTTCAAAATCCCCATCTATCTCATTGAATGTTTCCCAATATCTATTTAAGTAGGTCTTAAGAGTTTCCCCCTCCCTCATTGCCATAGATAGCAAAGAATCTACGGGTTTAGGAACTCTACTACACATTACAAATCTAACCCCAAATGCTCAAGATAACTCCTCAAAAGACCTTATTGACCCCTCCTCCAATGCATCGAACCATCGCATAGCCATGGGCTTGAGGCTAGATAGGAAAACTTTGCACATAAGAGCCTCATTCCTAAAATGAATAGCCATCCTCTGATTGAAATGACTCACATGCTCTGCAAGATCAGTAATTCCATTGTAAATGGTGAACGTAGGCTGCGTAAAGCGGTGGGGAAGCTAGTCTCTGTCTATTCTCCTTTCAAAGGGTAACTTTGAAATTTGGCGAAGTGCTTGGCTCATTGCATCATTCCCCATGCTTCGATGAGATGAGCCTTCTCCACGCTTTTACATATGTCTCTCCAATTTATCCAGATGTGAGGAGGCAGAAAAGGATTCACTAGAAGTAGTCCTGGATTTGTGGCAATAGGATCGATCCCTACTTTCCTTGGATCCTTCACTTAATGGAGGTGGGGAATTTCTCCTGTCACGTTCCCTTAGACGTAACTATTTATGTAGATGATCAATCTCGTGCCTCAACTTACACGTTCCTGCTCGTGCAAAACATGGCTCCGAGTCTTTGAATGACTCCTTTCAATACGCTCTGTATGTTGTGTTTCTACCATAACACTGGGTGTGGGATTATACTCCCTATCCCTCCTTTGTTCCAAATTAACAAAGTGATCCTCCCTCTGAGAACCAACAGATTCCTCCCTGTTTTGCTCTAGGTTAGCCATGACTTAATAACACCACAAGAAAAATTCCCATAAACGGCGCCAATTGTAAGTACTAGAATTTTGATGGCCCAAGCCCATTGAGAATAGTGATGCCTTTACCTTCAAATTAAGCCAAAACAATAGAATTTGTATAGAGAGTAAGAAAAAGATTCTGATGTCAGTTTGATTAAGTTTAGGTCTAAGGCCGAAGATCCAAGTAAGAATGAAAAAGATTGATTCGTAGATTAATTAATATTAATGCTATCCTCTTGTCAATCTGAGGATGAGTTCTTATAAAAGGATTTTATGCAAGTCCTAAACTATGTCCCTTACTACTGTTCCAATTCTTATCTTCTTAATCTTGTATATTTCAAGGCTTTCCTTAGGACACTTGTCCCCTCAAAGTTCTGCTGAAGGTTGTAGAAGGGACTGCTTAGCTTTGAATTTACTATTTAGGTGTCATTTTCTCATTAATGCAGTTGATAAGGTTGTTGCTGTGCATTCAATGCGGAGGTAGTAGGTAAGCTTTTATAGGAAACTTCTTCCAGTTACCTTAGTCCTCTCCCAGAAGACTACTTCTCCCACTCAAGCGCTCACTGTGGGGCATTATGCACATTTCTCATCCTTTCCTTGGGTAAACTAACTTCTCGGGTCAAAGGTGCTTTACAAATGGATTGACGAAGGACATATCGGTCCTTATCCTTCTCGGTCCTCGAACCCCCACAGAAAGTATAAAAATCAATATTTTTAGCTCTACTTTTTAAATTTTAGGCTAAAATGCAAAATTTATTCTCTATATTTCATTAAAATTTATTTCAATCTTCCAGCTTTATTTTTGTTTGTTTTAGTCATTTTTAAGTATCAACTTTATTCAATTAAAGCATCTCCATCAACTTTTGTTAAATGTTGTGGTTAATTGTCTAAATTAAAATTTTTTTTCTTTGAATTAAATTAAAAAAAATCCAATTATTGATTGAAAAATATCTTCAAGAATTTTTATTTTTTTTTTATTTTTATATAAAATAGTTGATAGAAGTTGATGAAAATTACTTAATTGAATAAACTTAAAACTTAGAAGATTGAAATGAACGAAAGCAAACTTACAGATTGAATGAATAATGGTAAAACTTAGATGGTGAATTTTGGCATTTTAGCCTAAATTTTTATAAAATCAATATTTCCATATTTTTATTTTTATTTTTATAGATTTTATCGCCATATGCAATATATATATATATATATATGAGTTAAAATGATTTNCACGAAGAGGTCTTGAAATCCACAAAAGGGCAGAGACTCACACATGAAAGGGAGATTGTTGGGTTACACACAAGGTTTTCAAACCCGGACCGCTCATTGAACCGTAAAAGAGAGAGGTTCAAGGTTTTTGAGGTCGAACCGAGATCGAACCGTGTTATAATTAATTTAATAATTATTTTAAATATAAATAAAAACATTAAATTAATAAAAAAAATAGAAAAATTAACTAAAATAGTCTAATTCATTAGAGATCTATCTTTCAAATATTTTTTATATCATAACTTTCGAAACAAATAAGAAATGTCAAATCCTTAGCAAACATAAATATGAATTACTCAATCAATCCATAAAAGTACAAAGTAAAAACGCATAAACAAGCCTCCAAGTTACACTGTAACTTGGAGGCTTGTTTATGCATATTTACACTATGTTTTAAATTGTCTTCTATTTACACTATGTTTGACACCATGAGTTAGGCATGAGAAACAAGATAAAAGAGTACTGAATTGTCTTCTATTTACACTAAATCAGGATCAACCCACAAACCACATAGTTAATTGGATCAAAGAATTTTACCAACCCACAAACAAACCACGTAGTTAATTGGATGAATTCGTTTTTAGCACACATATAGCCTTACAAGTGTTACAGTACACAACTACACATTGTTTCTTACAAAAATACATAAAACTTATTTTTTTTAAACAATAATAAAACTTCAAACTCCAAGCTAGACACTGTATCTCGCAAAAAGACATAGAAATTATCTCTAAAATACAAAATAGAACTTTAAAGTTCAAACAGAATTATTATGATCATAAATCATCAATGTCATGAAAGTTATCATGCTCATCATCATTCCTTGGAAATCCAGGAAGAGGGCCAATAGGTTGTCCAAATGTTCCCAAATCAATTCCTTCAACCTCACTGCTATCATCTACAGATTCTACACACAAGTTTGAACAAAATAAAAGGAAAAATCATTATAATGTTTACACAAGTTTGAAAAAAATAAAAGAAAAATCACTATAGGTTATCAAATTGTTTACATATAAACTAACCTTCAATATTAGAAGAAGGCCCTGCACTTGCTGGATATGCACCCTCTTCATAAATTGCATTCTCCAACTCTTCATAATTAAGATATGGGTCTTCCTCTTCCACAGATACCCAAAAATCAGTTTTGTCGATATTTGCATAATCAATGGGGTCAAAATTAAACTTTTTGTTGTAAAGCCTGCATCATAGAATGTCATGCTCATTATTGGAATTTGAACAAAATTAGTAACTAACAATTACATTATATAAATGACTTCTTAAAAATTAATATAATGACAAGATATAGCATTTAGTTACCTATGTCTCAATCGCAAGTTATGATGAACAAACACAAGATCATTGAGCCTTTAATGCTCCAACCTATTTCTCCTCTTAGAATGTATTTGGTCAAATAAACTCCAACAACACTCACATTCAGAAGAGGTGGAAGTTTGGCTAAGGATTATAATTGCCAATTTTTGCAAGTTTGGAGCATCAGCACCCAACAACTTCCGCCATTCATCTGATTTTCATAACACAACATAATCTAATATTAATCAACATAAACAAACAAACTTTCAATTGAATAATCACTTTAGTTATTCTAACTATAGTGACAAAACTAACTTTCAACATGAACAAAAAAACTAAGATTTGTTTATAGTATTAAAGTAAACTAATTACTTCTCACCTGGATGAGTGGTCTTGCTTGTTGACAATGCAAGATCTCTATCAAAGCTCTCAATATGGTTTCGAAAATATTGGGTTTCCTTAATTACCTTTTCTTTGTCACCATCATATTTTGTCACAATGTAGTCCAAAACAGCCATATTTACTGTTGGTTTCTGACAAAAATTCTCCTCATCATATTGAAAAGCGGGATTTAACCAATATGCAGCAGCATGAAGGTCTTTACCCAAATGTTTGTCCCAACGGTTTTTTAGAATTGAGGTGTATGGCTTGTACAAGTACTTCTTCATTCGAAAGATCTTCTTGATTCCCAACTGTGCTCTATGCATGCCCTCATACACATATCCTATTGCAGACTTTTGATCAGAATCAACCATCTGTGACAAACAAATGAGTGGCGATGAAATTTTGACAAGAACATTAATATCATCCCAAAAAGAATTATCCAAAATGATAGAAACTACTTCTTCTGCCTTTGACTCTCTTGCCAATCTATTGTCCACAAAGAACTTGCTAGTCACTAAGGTTTGCAAGTCATGCTTATGCACATGAAGGCTTCCAAATGAAAGGAAAGTAGTAGCAAATCTTGTTGCTTCTGCATGTACAATATCTATCCAATCAAGTCTCTTCCTCAACCAAGGAATCAAAGCCACATGATTGTAAATAAAAACTGTAACTTTGGTTGCACGTTTTTTTGAGTCTCTCCATATGAGGCATGTCTCCCATATCCTGCAACACAATATTCAGGCAATGTGCTGCACAAGGAGACCAACTAATAGTTTTATACTTTTCACACAACAATTTACCCGCAGCTACATAATTGGAAACATTATCAGTAACCATCTGAACTATGTTTTTTGGACCAACCCATGTACCTATTTCATCAAACAATTTAAACAAGTTTCTGGTATTCTTCACAATATCTGAGGCATCAACTGATTTTACAAATATCATTCCCCTAGGACAATAAATAAGGAAATTAATCAATGACCTATGTCTAGTATCTGTCCAACCATCAGCCATAAGTGTACATCCAACTTCTACCCAATGCCTACGTTGTGACTCAACCAACAACTGAACCTCTTTCTTTTGATCCCTCAACAAAGGGACCTGTACAACATGATAAGATGGACCTTCGTAACTAGGACCAGCAGCAGCTATGGCATCAATCATCCTTTGGTAGTACACTGAATTCACTACATTAAAAGAAATGCAATTGTCATACAGAAACCTTGCAATAGCCATATCGGCTTGCCTCACCCTTTCTTTGCTTTGGAACACACTTTTAAGACCAGGTTGAGCTCCTAGAGTAGTTCTTGGAGCAAAGTAATTATCCACTAGCTTTGTACCCTTTCTTTTACCTAAAATAGGTTTTTTAGGCAACCCACTACTAAATATTTCTTGAACATTTTCATCTTCTTGCATATCACTATATGTGGAAGGCACACTAAACATTTCTTCTTGACGTTGTTTATCAGCTTTTTTCTTCAACTCAAACTCTTTCACATATTCCAACATTTGGTATCTCACATTATGAGAAACCTTTTTACACAATCCAATATCACCTTTTATCCCCGCAAGGTGTTGTTTCATCCTATTCATACCCCCACCTTTATATGTTTGCTTACAATACACACATGTAAAAGTATTTCATCCCTTCTCATTCGCCCCAAGGCTAAAATGTTCCCAAGCCAGATCAACATTTTCCCTTACTCTTAAGCTAGACTCCACTACATTGGAATCAACTTCATGTGATAGAGTAGACCTAGTCTCTGTTTCCATTTTAATCTAAAAGACTAAACAACCAGTCAACCACACATAGACACATCATGAACCATTTCTCATTTGTCATGTTCACAGATTATAAACACATACTTATCAAACAAAAATTATAAAATATAAACACACATTGAAGCATAAATCCTTGCAGCAGCATATTAACAAACTATAATGCACAAGAAACACGGAGACATATGAAAACAGTTGCACAAGAAACTCGTTCACACAATCAATTACATATAAAAGCAAATAGCTGCAACAGAAACTATCAATTATTATAATGCACAAGAAACTATAATGCACATGCAGTGTCCTAGTTAGTTAACCAACAATAGTGGCTGCAAAGAAGGTGATCCACATGTGTTTGACAAAAAAACTCATTCACACAATCAATTACATATAAAAGCAAATAGCACGTAGACATACGAAAACCAAAGACAACTAACTGTTGTCGTACCTAGCCTCTGTTTGATAAATCATAAACATTTCTGGTTAACCATTCATTAAGTAGTTATGAAACAAAACTCAGTATCTATGTATGATCCACTGTGAAAGGTTGCACATTTTAAATGTTGGTGTTGAATTAAAAACTTCAAAAAAAAAAGGCTGTTAAAGGGTAAGCAACAACAAACATACTTAGCCAAGATTAAATAGTCTTCAAATTAAAGATTTAAATGGCTCTTTCTCATTACCCACAGTTCCCTTATCTATATTTCCTTCAAAAATTGGACAAAAAATATAAATTGACATAAAAGAAAGAATAATTAAACCGGATAAAGTACCAAATGACGGCGACGAGGCAGAGAGTGAGCTGTGACAACGACAAGGGAGAAAGGCAGAGGGTGAGCTATGACAGCGATGAGGGAGAGAGGCAGAGATGAGCTATGATCTATGCTGAGTTGCGACGGCGACGAGGGAGAGAGGCAGAGACAAGAAAGTGATTGAGAGCGTGAGGAAGAGGAAGCTGAGACGGCGATGAGGGAGAAAGGCAGAGATGAGAGAGTGAGAAAGAGGCAGAGAGTGATTGAGAGAGTGAGGGTTCCATGCTTTTTTCGCATGGAACAGTTCTGATAGACCACAAACTGAATGATCCCTTGTGATTAAACCAATTAATTAATTAGCCAAGTTATCAATTAATCAATTTATCATGCAATTGCATGGAAGCACAAACAAATCACCAAACAACTAAATATGCAGCGGAAATTAAATAATACGGTAATTTGTTTATAAATGGGGAAAACCCTAACAGAAAAAACCCCACTGGGTGATTTTCAGGTCACCACTCCCAAAACTCCACTATTATCAAATCAAGCGGTTACAAGTAAAGGAATTCCAAGTACCTTACCAACCTACAGTTAAACCCTTATCCCAATACCCAATTGGATTTAATCTGTAGTGACAGTTCCCTCTTTTGATGCACGGCTCCCAAGTACATGACTAACCAATGCGCGGATCTCAGTACACGACTTCAAACACCAACTTAGAAGGAGAGGTTGGCTGCAAATTTCTTTAGTTCATCCTACACGATAAAGATCAGGAAGATGCTTGGTCACAAAACCCTTTGGTGCAAATACACAGCAACTTCTTCAGAGAAGATGAACTAGGTCAAGAACTTCGTCTTTGATCACAAATTGCTTGAACAGAGTTTGCTCAATGCTTTTGCAACTTGTGTACAATTTGACGTCTCTTAAAATAATCTTTTTATATGTCTAGGGTTATGAGAAAAGAAGGCCCAAAGACACATTCACGGATCCCAAGAAATCAGATCAGAAAATCTGATTTTATAAATCTCGACAGATAGCAGGTGTCGAAGAGCTATCGAGCAGGTGTCGAGCTTTAATGATTTTGCACTTCAGCTTGTTTTTCTTGGACAGACTTGATGACTTCAACACTTGATCTTGAAACCTTGTTTCTTGAAGTATTAAAAACACCTAGAACTACCCAATTACAAGTAGAGTGCGTTTTGTCAAATGATTAGCCAATTTACATAAATAAATGACATATGTTCTTAACAAGTGAAAACACATATGTCCTAACAATCTCCCCCTTTGGCAATCCGTGACAAAACCATAACAAACAAATGAACATATGAGAGAAGTCATAAATCACTCAACTCATACTCACTTGTTAAATACAATAAAATCTATCCTATCACAAACCTTTGAAAAACTTTGCAAGAAAAGAGTTTATGGCAAGTAGACTTTGACAACCTATATTTCTGAAACACTTTAAACAAAACTCATCAAGGCATCTTGTGTGAAACAGAAATAATAGATTGCATACAAGTACAATGAACATGTGTACAAAGATAGAGAAGAACCAACACATGAAGAGATAGGTGAAAGAAACATACATCCACATATATAGAGAAAATAAGTACAATGTATGTAAAAATTGGTCACAAGACCTCATATACAAGATCAATGTATCTAGAGGTAGAACAAAAAAAGATACATCAAAGTTTCACTATATCCCTCAAATATCAACACTCCCCCTATTAAAAATGTCCTATACTAACTCTTCTCCTAAGATGACTACTCTTATAACCCAAAACTACTCCCTCTTTTTGTCACGAGTGACAAAGGGTAGAATGTCATGTAGACATCTCATCAGTAGAGCTAGCATCTCCATCATCATCATCATCCGAAGCGTCCTCGTCATCACCATCATCATCATCATCCTCAGAGTCAGAAGCCGCTAGAGGAGGTGGTAAAGGAGTAGCCTCAGAAGCAAAACCACCCATGGTCACCTGCCGTCGTGCAATACGACCAACATGGACATTCACATAATACAACTCAGTAAATAGTGTATCGAAGCGAGCATTCATGCGCTGCAGCTGCGCTATGATGTCTTCGAGAGATACATCGCCCATAGAGGAAGAAGGAGCAGATGTAGATGGAGCAGATCTGAATAAAGCTGAATGGGAGGGAGGAGTGGAATCCGTCTGTCTCGACCTAAACTGAGCCTCACTATGTTTTACGGTAATGGCATCTATGGCACAAATGTGTGTGAAGTGGTCGGACACAAGAAAAGGGATGGAAAAATGGCGTAAGATCCTCGTGATAGCAGAAGGAAAAATGAGCCTATAACGGGAGGTCGGATCTAAATGAATATCAATAATAGAAAAAATGAAATGAGAAGGAAAATCTATAGTCAAATGTTCAAGAAGAGATAACAAAAATCGAGCACGAGGCTCTGTGATTGAGTTGTAGTGAGAAAGTGGATGGAGTACAAAAGTCATCACCATGTTTAAGAATCTAGGACCTTTAGCAAAAGGTCTACATGATGTATACTGATGTTCACCCCAATCAGCAGGGCACTCACAAAAAACAGAGATGAACTCATCTTTGGACGCAGTCCTCAGACGCTCACAAGAAGGATAGTCAGGAAACTTTATCCTTGGAACCCTAAGCACATCTGCAACTAGTTGCGGTGTGACAGGGATGCGCGTACCTCGAACACGAGTGAAAAAGAAAGCTACTGAATGATCGATCCTGTGCACGTTAGAGTAAAACTCCTGAATAAGCATGAAAGGACATGTGACCGGGACGTCACACAGTGACTTCCATCCCCTACTGTGAATGACAGAGGGAATGTCAGTGTCGGCGAAGTCCGCCAAAATGACTTGGCGTTCCGAATGAACACCTCGTCTAGAAAAGTTCTCTGAAAATGCCTTGTGGGCATCACCATCACGAAACCGAAGATTAAGAGGAGTAGAATCAAACGATGAAGAAGCTCCAAAACGCAGAGGGTTTCGAGCAGGAGTGGATTTACGCTTAGGTACCATAGACACTACTAACGTAAACAAAATGAGAAAGAAATAGAGAAGAAGACAATCAGAAAAGTTCCAAAACAATTCACATATATCAAATATATTGAACAATGAGTACGTATGCGTGGGAAATGCATGAACATGTGACATGCAAAGTAAAAAGCATCATGGGCTCAACCCAATCCAATCCTACTAGCACACAAGCATAGAACACACATCTAAATGCATGAAAATACCATTCTAATGCATATGTAATGCAATGTATGACATTTTGAACACATTTAAATGAAAACCCAACCCAAAATTTCAAGAAAAATTCATTAATTTTGAAAAACTCCAAAAAAATTCAAAAACCCCAAAACCCAAGATTCAAAACATGAAATGCATGAATAAAGAAGGAAAAAGAGATCTTACCAAGTGATTTTTGTCCCAGAAACTGAAAAGCACCAATTTTTTGTTCGGTGAGAGAGTTACTTGATGGGACAAGTCATACAGGTGGGCTCCATGAGCTCAAAAATTTTACAGAATTGCCACTGAGTTATGTAACTCAGAAACTGAAAACACCAATTTGATGTTTCCAGTTTTCTGCAGAAAATTGGAAGAAGAAATATCAAGCCAAACACTCCAGTATTCAGTGGGTCCCACATAATTCTGTGTTTGAGTGATGAGAACTCAATTTGAGTGATGAAAACAGGCTAATCCAAACGAGCCCTAAATCACCAGGCTTGAAATTTGGATCATTAGAATCTATAACTTTGGATACACCAAATCCTTCCAAGGCCTTTCAAAAACACGCCATTGTTGAGAATTTGTAAGAAAAAATGACTTCTATAAACAATAGGTGAAATACTAGATTATGGAACCTCGTCTTCATATAATTGATATCTACGTTATTCAAACAAGGAAGTCTAAAAACACAATTTTGTTACAACTCTAATGTAATCAATTACAAATAATGAAGGAAAGTGATAAACCTATATGAAAATGATAGAGAGCCAAACATAGCGGACCACATCAAAATGATGATAAAACTTGTCTGATCTTAGAAAAACTTACTCAAAACAATATTAGCAAGAACTACACTAAACTTACAACAAGAGTGAATTAAGTGAAGTATGAGTGGAAGAATGATGATGGGTTTACCTGACCAGGAACAATGGGAGAGAATAAGTAATTTGCGGCTTGGATCTCACGCATACGGCCTTTCATGTAAGGGTCACAAGACAAGTAGAGATTCTTGACAAGAAAAGCTCCTGACCCTTTTGGAGCCTTGAGCTTAATCTTATTAACCTTGATTTCCATGTCTGACTCTTTTGGAAGTATGTCTATGTACTCTTTCAATATGACTTGCTTGTTCTCCACTTCCTCCATATGGAATTGAGCGAACAAACTGGGTTTTGTTTATACTCTCAGCTTGTTAGAGCAACCTGCGAGTGAATGCAGCAGGCACTATTACTGGAATTTACTTGTACTTCCTGGCTCCTGCAAGTGCAGGCAGCTTTCAATTTTCAAATCAATTGCAAGCCGGAAACCGCTCGTACTTACTGCATAGTCTACCGCTTCTTTTTATTTAAAAAAAAAAAAAAAAATTTATTATAATAAGATGAGTTTGGTTATTTTATTTTATTTTATTTTTATTATGAAAACAAGTTAGGTGAGTTGGCTGATAGTACAATAATAATACGATGATTCCCAAAAACATAAGGAATTATATTAATATAATAATAACAAACCACAACCACTCACTTTATTTTTTTAACCATCACAACCAATATTTAAATAATATATACTTTAACGCAAGAATATATTATTATTCTGAAATTAAAACTATCACTTAATCCACAATTGGTTCACAAAAAATTCATAATTGAAATAATTCTTTTAACCATCAATAATAATTTGTCGTTTAAAATTTATTGCAAAAGTATTGTAAAAATTTATAAACATAACATTTATCTTATTTTATATATTAAATATATATTTTTTTTAGCGGGTGGGGAGCCTTTATTTTAAGAGAAGTCGTGATTTAAGGATTTTTTTTTTTTTTTCTTTTTGTGATCTTGGGAACTTGTTAAATTTTTTTTTTTTTTGGATGTATTTGGAGGATTTATGGGTCAAAGAAATGGACAAGATACTCTTTTTTCTTTTTTCTTTTTTCTTTTTTGTTTATCAAAATTTTTCTTTTTGGGTTTATCTGCACCAATTTTAATATTTGAGAGGCTAAAATGATATTCAAGAGAGAGATTGAAACTGATATATTTTTCTCAAAATCTTAGCGTGGCAGTAAGTAAATTTTAGGTTCAATAGGTTTAGCATTGGCAAATTATAACAAGTTGTATGTTTTGTTAAGTGAGAATATAAGTAATAAAGTGTGTAACAGTATTTTCCTTAAAAAAACACTTTTTGACACACGTTTCACCACATATCCCACTCAAGAGTGGGTATTATTTCACCCGTGGGCTATAGACCTACGGAATAAGAATTAAGCATTTTTCACAATGACAAAATTTTGACAAAATCATGAGAGATGAATATTACGAAGTAAAATAATATATGTACAGAATACGATATTGGTCATATAATAAATTGGAGATGATTTTGCTGATACTCTTTTTCCTAAAACAAGTATCTACTGATATTCAGCAAAAAAAAAAAAAAGTAGCTAGTGATATTTGCCGTAATAGACATTGACAACACAAATTTTCGCCTTAGCCCATAATGTACTGACCAGGCCTTGGCTGAACACTCATGTTCAAATGATCTCATCCTAGTTATTAGGACTGTGTATCTACTCTAATGTTGTATTGTCTGTATCCGATTAATTGGGCTTCATTCCAGTGGCGACTCCAAGAATTTTTTCCAGGGTGTTCTTTAAGAAGTATAAATTTTTCCAATGGCAGCTCCAGGAATTTTTTCCAAATGTATTGTTGTTTAGTTGTTTCATTAATTTGTTTGTCTTTTTATAAACTATAATTTGTTATATTGTTGTTTTATTAATTATAAAATTATTAATTGTTGTTTAACCTAACATAATTTAACTTGTTTGTCTTATATAATGTATTGATTAATTAAATTATTAATTATTGTTTATTAGTTGCTTTCCCCAATTAATTATTGGTTAATTTAATATCCCAAACAAACAAAATTAATTAGTTCAACTAATTACTATGGTTGTTTGATACTTCCCTACTTGGAATATCACACTATTACTTAACAAAGAAAAAAGTCAATAAATTTTGCAGCACAAAAATATATAGGCCGTATAGCTTAAGTCCAAGTCTAAAAAAAGAGTGATTTATTACATATTTATGACCATTAGTTGAACTAATCAACTAGCACACAGTGCATAGGCCACAACCATATTTATTAATTATTAGTTGCACACTAGCACTAGCACAGAGCACAATTGCACTACCAGGCCCCATGCCCCATCTACTCTCCAATTCAACAGACAGAGCCCAATGCCCCATGGCCCCCAATCACAAGACTAGAACCAATCAGATAAAGCTAATTTATTGTATCTCACCAAAAGACACCAACACCAACACTAAAAGACAATTAATAATCTCACCAAAACCAACACCTTACACAGTTACTGAGTTACTGAGTTACACCAACACCAACACTGGATATTCTCAAAAAAAAAAAAAAAAAAAACCAACACTGGATAAAGGCATAGAGCCAAAAACAGAATAAATATTACTTATAAAGAGAGACTGAGATGAAGAGAAAGAGACTAAGACAAAGAGAAAGAGAGATTGAGAGACTGAGATGAATAGAAAAAGTCTAAGACAGAGATGAAATACTTTGAGGTTGAGGGAGCAGGGAGGCTTGAGGCTGATGGATGGCGCCGTCAAGCACAGTGGCGAGGCGAGGAACCTTTTCTTAACCAAAATATAATAATAATAATAATAATAATAATAATAATAATAATAATATATAAAATATGCAATGCAATGTAGTTTAAAATTTAAACAACAGGAGCCCAATAACTCTTTTTTTTTGGTTAACGGAGCCCAATAACTCATCCCAAGAGAAAAAGCTTATTTAATATATATATATATATATATTATTTTTAAATCTAATACCCCACTTCCCAACACTTAGGTGTTCTTCCCCAAAATAAGTATCAAAACTCACTTCACTTGCTCCTTGTCACAGACTCAGATTTTTCTTTCCTCCACCTTCACAACGAAGGACTCTATCTCTCTCAATCTTTCTTCTTCACAACGAACGAGACTACGAGAGTCAAGCTCCCGTCCAACCAAAATCAAGATCTTGCTGGAGGTTAGTTTTAGGGTGTTCCTAATTTTAATTTGAGGGTGTTCCTAAATTTTTTTTAAGGATAAACAAATAAAATTTTTTTTAATTATTATATATAAATTTTTTTTTTCAGTTCAGGGTGTTCCTGGGAACACCCTGAGACCAACGTGGCGTCGCCACTGCTTCATTCCTTGCAGGGTTTTGATTACAAATGAGCAGCTTAAATGGGAACCTGGCGGGTATATGACAGCACTTTTTATTTTTGAAATTTGGTACAAATATTAAATGCTTAGAAGATAATTTTCATTTTGATTTTTTTTCCATAACTTAAATCTAACGATGTGTTTGAGAAAATTAGAATCCGGTTGATAACGTTATTCTAGTAATGTTATTTGTATTTTTTAGAAATATATTTAGGTAAAAAAGTATGTAAAAATATATATAATGTTATTTAAAAATTGAAAAGTGTTGCTTAAAATATCATACCAAACGACCCCTTTGTTAGTCTAGGACAACAGCAGTTGGGTTTGTATTTGATAAAATGGAGGGAAAAGAATAAAAGTAAAGCAAAAAATAGTAATGTGTCATTGTTGGGGAAGTAATCAAATGTTGCGGAAGCCTGAAAAAAGTACATACAATATTTTCTTTGATGAAACAGAAACTAAACTATTAGTTTTTGGTAGTAAATCTTGAATTTACGAAAGGTCCATTGAATCCATTAGGTGATAAATTCCTAAAATCCATCAAAGAAAAAAAATAGACAAAGTCTGAATTTTTTATTGATTTAAAAAGTGGTTTGCCTTTGGAGGAAACAAAAAATATAAATACTAACAAAGTAAGACCTTAAGACAATAGGAAATTTCTGAAACCCTAATTCGTACTAATTATGAGATTAGGTAGTAAAATACCGAATTTTACAAAAAATGTTAAAATTGAGATAAATGCAAAATCATAAACTATTGATCTTAAAGTTGTCCCAAAACAAACAGGACTTTATTCTGACTTGCAAAAAATTATTAAGGAAAAAAAAAATTACTAAAAGCGACAAAATCACTATTTTCAGGGGCTAAATGAAGGAATTCACCAAAATCAAGATGCACCTTATGGCAAAGTGATGACTATTGATTAGAAAACCGTTTCCCTTTAGTTTTCCAAATTTCATGCAATTTTGACTCCGTCACCTAAATAATTTTTACTAGTGCTTTTTTTGTCTTGCGTGATTTCAGATGCCCTTGAGAGTCCAAGAAGGTCATGGTGGTCTACTCCACATCACAATTCCAATTTTCTTTTATAAGATGTTTAGAAAGAGAATTATTGCAACTAGACACTATATATACATGTTACTTATCAAGGGAATAAAAACTGTATATAATACCATTCATATTCTTTTACAACCCATTTAAAATCCTATTAATCTAGTTGAACTCCTATAAACGTGATATTTGGTGTAAGAGCATCTCCAATAGATTCATAAAATTTTTGTACTGTTTGGAGAACGAATAGTGACTTTTACCTTTATGTACCAACTTTTTCAAATACAATTTCCAACAGATTCTCTATCTTATTCTCTATCTCATTTTAATATTATTTCTTCATTCATTATTTATTCTTTTTTTAACAACTACACATCTTCCAAAAAATTTTTATTCAACACCAAATTATTATAATAGAAAAAAAATGATTTCAAATTTGATGAGCTACTGTTCATTAGCAAAAAAAAATTCCGGATATAGAGAAGCTGCTAGAGCATGAACAGTAGCATATAGAGCATGAACAATAACATATATTCTTTATATTTTGGCNACAGTGGCGACTCCAGGAATTTTTCCCAGGGTGTTCCTTAAGAAGCACAAATTTTTCCAATGGCAGCTTCAGGAATTTTTTTCCAAATGTATTGTTGTTTGTTTCATTAATTTGTTTGTCTTTTTATAAACTATAATTTGTTATATTGTTGTTTTATTAATTATAAAATTATTAATTGTTGTTTAACCTAACATAATTTAACTTGTTTGTCTTATATAATGTATTGATTAATTAAATTATTAATTATTGTTTATTAGTTGCTTTCCCCAATTAATTATTGGTTAATTTAATATCCCAAACAAACAAAATTAATTAGTTCAACTAATTACTATGGTTGTTTGATACTTCCCTACTTGGAATATCACACTATTACTTAACAAAGAAAAAAGTCAATAAATTTTGCAGCACAAAAATATATAGGCCGTATAGCTTAAGTCCAAGTCTAAAAAAAGAGTGATTTATTACATATTTATGACCATTAGTTGAACTAATCAACTAGCACACAGTGCATAGGCCACAACCATATTTATTAATTATTAGTTGCACACTAGCACTAGCACAGAGCACAATTGCACTACCAGGCCCCATGCCCCCATCTACTCTCCAATTCAACAGACAGAGCCCAATGCCCCATGGCCCCCAATCACAAGACTAGAACCAATCAGATAAAGCTAATTTATTGTATCTCACCAAAAGACACCAACACCAACACTAAAAGACAATTAATAATCTCACCAAAACCAACACCTTACACAGTTACTGAGTTACTGAGTTACACCAACACCAACACTGGATATTCTCAAAAAAAAAAAAAAAAAAAAAACCAACACTGGATAAAGGCATAGAGCCAAAAACAGAATAAATATTACTTATAAAGAGAGACTGAGATGAAGAGAAAGAGACTAAGACAAAGAGAAAGAGAGATTGAGAGACTGAGATGAATAGAAAAAGTCTAAGACAGAGATGAAATACTTTGAGGTTGAGGGAGCAGGGAGGCTTGAGGCTGATGGATGGCGCCGTCAAGCACAGTGGCGAGGCGAGGAACCTTTTCTTAACCAAAATATAATAATAATAATAATAATAATAATAATAATAATAATAATAATAATAATAATATATAAAATATGCAATGCAATGTAGTTTAAAATTTAAACAACAGGAGCCCAATAACTTTTTTTTTTTGGTTAACGGAGCCCAATAACTCATCCCAAGAGAAAAAGCTTATTTAATATATATATATATATATATTATTTTTAAATCTAATACCCCACTTCCCAACACTTAGGTGTTCTTCCCCAAAATAAGTATCAAAACTCACTTCACTTGCTCCTTGTCACAGACTCAGATTTTTCTTTCCTCCACCTTCACAACGAAGGACTCTATCTCTCTCAATCTTTCTTCTTCACAACGAACGAGACTACGAGAGTCAAGCTCCCGTCCAACCAAAATCAAGATCTTGCTGGAGGTTAGTTTTAGGGTGTTCCTAATTTTAATTTGAGGGTGTTCCTAAATTTTTTTTAAGGATAAACAAATAAAATTTTTTTTAATTATTATATATAAATTTTTTTTTTCAGTTCAGGGTGTTCCTGGGAACACCCTGAGACCAACGTGGCGTCGCCACTGCTTCATTCCTTGCAGGGTTTTGATTACAAATGAGCAGCTTAAATGGGAACCTGGCGGGTATATGACAGCACTTTTTATTTTTGAAATTTGGTACAAATATTAAATGCTTAGAAGATAATTTTCATTTTGATTTTTTTTCCATAACTTAAATCTAACGATGTGTTTGAGAAAATTAGAATCCGGTTGATAACGTTATTCTAGTAATGTTATTTGTATTTTTTAGAAATATATTTAGGTAAAAAAGTATGTAAAAATATATATAATGTTATTTAAAAATTGAAAAGTGTTGCTTAAAATATCATACCAAACGACCCCTTTGTTAGTCTAGGACAACAGCAGTTGGGTTTGTATTTGATAAAATGGAGGGAAAAGAATAAAAGTAAAGCAAAAAATAGTAATGTGTCATTGTTGGGGAAGTAATCAAATGTTGCGGAAGCCTGAAAAAAGTACATACAATATTTTCTTTGATGAAACAGAAACTAAACTATTAGTTTTTGGTAGTAAATCTTGAATTTACGAAAGGTCCATTGAATCCATTAGGTGATAAATTCCTAAAATCCATCAAAGAAAAAAAATAGACAAAGTCTGAATTTTTTATTGATTTAAAAAGTGGTTTGCCTTTGGAGGAAACAAAAAATATAAATACTAACAAAGTAAGACCTTAAGACAATAGGAAATTTCTGAAACCCTAATTCGTACTAATTATGAGATTAGGTAGTAAAATACCGAATTTTACAAAAAATGTTAAAATTGAGATAAATGCAAAATCATAAACTATTGATCTTAAAGTTGTCCCAAAACAAACAGGACTTTATTCTGACTTGCAAAAAATTATTAAGGAAAAAAAAAATTACTAAAAGCGACAAAATCACTATTTTCAGGGGCTAAATGAAGGAATTCACCAAAATCAAGATGCACCTTATGGCAAAGTGATGACTATTGATTAGAAAACCGTTTCCCTTTAGTTTTCCAAATTTCATGCAATTTTGACTCCGTCACCTAAATAATTTTTACTAGTGCTTTTTTTGTCTTGCGTGATTTCAGATGCCCTTGAGAGTCCAAGAAGGTCATGGTGGTCTACTCCACATCACAATTCCAATTTTCTTTTATAAGATGTTTAGAAAGAGAATTATTGCAACTAGACACTATATATACATGTTACTTATCAAGGGAATAAAAACTGTATATAATACCATTCATATTCTTTTACAACCCATTTAAAATCCTATTAATCTAGTTGAACTCCTATAAACGTGATATTTGGTGTAAGAGCATCTCCAATAGATTCATAAAATTTTTGTACTGTTTGGAGAACGAATAGTGACTTTTACCTTTATGTACCAACTTTTTCAAATACAATTTCCAACAGATTCTCTATCTTATTCTCTATCTCATTTTAATATTATTTCTTCATTCATTATTTATTCTTTTTTTAACAACTACACATCTTCCAAAAAATTTTTATTCAACACCAAATTATTATAATAGAAAAAAAATGATTTCAAATTTGATGAGCTACTGTTCATTAGCAAAAAAAAATTCCGGATATAGAGAAGCTGCTAGAGCATGAACAGTAGCATATAGAGCATGAACAATAACATATATTCTTTATATTTTGGCTATGCATACTCTGTTGGAGATGCTCTAAGATATATATAGATGAAACCGAAAATATATCCTTATAGAAGATAGGTGATTCTAATGGAACGGCAGAGCTAGGCATTTTTAGGGCTTAACTTCATCAAGTGTAAGAGCATCCGCATTTGGGCTTCTAAATGCCAAATGTTAAGAACATTTGGCATTTAAGCCCCAAAACCCATCAGCAATGGGAAGGCTATATCCCAAATGCTAAAAAAAATTTGAGATTTTGCTACAGTACCATCTCAAATGTAAGATGGTACTGTAGCAAGATGGTATAAAAAAAAAATATTTTTTAATTACCTTTACCGGGAAATTTCTCACTCTCCCTCATTTTATCTCTTTCTTTTCTCTCTCTTCCTTCTCTCTTTCTCATCCCCTCTCTCTCTCGCCGAATCACCAAGCCGGATCCGTTCCGATGGGTTCTGTTCTATTCCGATGGAGATCGGTTTAGCGAGGTGGGTTCCGTTCCGATGGAGATCCGTTCCACGAAGATCAGCATGGATTATTGATGGGTTCCGATGGCGAGGTGGGTTCCGATGGAGATCGGCATGGATTGTTGATGGTGGGTTTTTCTTCAAATTTTTGTTTTTGTGATTGTTGTGATTGTTGATCGGCATGGATTGTTGGGATTGTTGTTGTGATTTGCTGGGGTGGCTGGGTTTGTTCACGGTGTAAACAACAACACTAAAAGAGACCCAAAAAAAAAAAAAAAAAAGGTGTTGACGGTAGTTTCTGGGTTGCCGGTGGTGGTGGCGGCAGCGGCAGCGGTGGTGGTGATTGTGGTTCTGACCAGAAGGAAAGAGAGAGAAAGAATAAATAATGTATAAATAATGTGTTGTAATGTATAATGGTAATTGTGAGAAATATTATTTTATTGTGTAAAAATATTATTTTAATGAGTATGATTGGGATATAAAAGTTGAGATGTTGGAGAATTGTAAAATTGTATTGTATAATTGAAAAAGTGACTTTTTGAAGTGGTAAAATAAGATAGGATTTAGAACCCGACTGTGGATGCTCTAAGCATTTGAATTTTGTAATTCCCCAATTAAACGAGGCAATATGCTACATAACGTTTCAATTCTGTATAATGTACGTATATGCTTCAGGTGATACATGTCATGTCTAAATTGTCGATTAGTTGTATAAGCTGTTTTTTTTTTTTTTTTTTGGGCTGAATTGACCTTTTCCCACTTGGTAATTACTATATCAGAATATGTGTAAAGTTCCTACTCCTATTATGCCTTGGAGGGTCTGGCTATGTAAGCACCGCGACAACGCTACACCTCGCAAAATTGTGGTTGCATCTCAATGGAATTTGAGACTATTGTTTAAGAGATTTTTGTTCTTTTCTTTTTTGTATATCTAAGCAATAATATATTTATTTGTGTGTTCATGACTTGATGTGTAAGTAATTAAATGTTAGTGATGTGCTACCTCATCACTTGGTTTTAGAAGGACACATTTGAATGGATTTTTTTTTTTTTGGGTTAAGAGAGAAAGAGTATACTCTTGGACTATCCAATAATTTTACTTTTTTTGGGTGAAAGCATCTGAATGATGTTAAGAAATCAAATGATTATGAGAAATATTAGATTCATTAGTTTAATTAATTAATAATCCCAACTGAGTATCAAGGACAATATACTAGCTAGATTGATTTTAGAGAGACTAATGAAGCAATATGAGTTGCCCCTAAGGTAGGTATTTTGTTTATTTTTAGACAGGATATTTCATGAGATATTTTCACGAGACTATACTCTCTTTTTTTTTTGGTAGAAAATAGAATTTCATTAGTACTAAACAGAGAAAACAAATTCAGTACACTGCCTATAGCAGTACATTCCACGGCAATCAGCCTCCAAAATAGGAATAAGATCCACAAGCGGATCAGTAAAAAACTCAAAATTAGAATCTAACACGAGGTCTAAGTTAGCAAGCCAATCTGCACTCCTGTTCACTTCCCTGTAGATGTGTCTGATGGTCACTTGATGGATTTGAGTAGCTAAGTACCTGCAGTCCTCCATAATTGAAGACACAACAGTGTTGGCTCTAGCTTGATGATTGAAAACATCCGCAATAGCTCCAACGTCTAATTCAATAACCACAGCATGGGCATTCATTTGCCGACATCTGGAAGTGCTGGCATAGAACGCGGAATCTACATATGCTATATGAGACAAGACTTGTAAGGCCATCTTTTAAGATAACTTTTTTTGTAGGTTTGGGTGTCTATTGTCGTTTTGCTCTTGTTGGATGAAGTGATTTATAATGGCACCGGCCATCAGGTAGTTGGGGTACGTGTTTTTACTTTACTATCTAGTTAATTATTTTAAACTTCCTTAATTTTTGGCTGGTCTAAAGACTTTAAACATAGACTATTATAGGATTCCACGATTTTTTTTTTTCTCGTCTTTTATGGTTTATAAGTTTTATTTTGCTGCATAATTGTATAAAGTATAAACAATAAGAGGAAAAAAAAAGAAGCAAGTCGAGGAGGGGCCAGAGGAAGTGGAAAGAAAGAAAAAATTCGGAGTGATATAAGCTGATTATTCTACAAGATTATGGAAATCTTTTCTTTACCGATGTGTAATAAGCAAAAGAATGAACTAATTAACAAGTAACAAAGACCAATCATTGAAGGAAACGGACAAATATCCTCAGTGAATACTAATACTATTAGATATGAATTAGCGCATCATAATTCGGAACTCATCAAAGCTCAGGACACCGTCTCCATTGAGATCAAACATTCGAATCATGGCTTTGCAATCCTGAGTAGACTTGGACTCGCCGAGTCGACTCAGCATCCTCTTCAAGCTTGTGGCGGTGATACAACCTGACCCCTCCATCTCATACTTTCCAAAAGCCTCTCTCAGCTCCTCATTCTTGTCTTCCTCTCCCCCTGCGTCCATTAGCTTCTGGAATTCCTCAAAATCGAGCTGCCCATCTCCATTCAAATCACATGTTTTCACGGCTGCTTCTGCCTCATCCATTGACAGCTCGCCCCCAACAGTTCTCACACAGCTTTGTAATTCAGGAGGAGATATTTTACCATCTCCATCCTCGTCAAAGTAATCAAACACACTTCGAAGCTCGCTGCAGTGGTTTTTGCTTGCATTGGAAGCAGTCGGTGAAAGAGAACGTTTATCCGCCTTTCTCCTTGGAGACAATTTACTACGTAATCTTCCCAAAGTAGATTTTTTCGGTGAACTTGAACTAGGCTTTTCTTCCAATATTGAAATTGGAGTAGAGGAGGAAGAAGAAGCTGCATCGTGTGTGTTCTTCATGATGAAACCAAGATTAATTGAAGGCAGTTTGCTAAATCAAAGAACTTTGAACTGGTTATATACTTGGAACTTAGAAATTAGTTTGAATGAATGTAACCACCAGCAAGGTTGGCTCTATAATATAGAAGGAAATATCAAGTTAGAAATAGAATGATGAGTTTGAAACACGCGGAAAAGGGAATCCTAAAAGCGGAAAGGAGAATAAAGGTATGACGATATAATGAAATAACTGATGATGTTGTGGAGCACAATGACAGACTCGTGGAAAAGATTTTATATATGGCCTTCTAATGGGAATATGGTTGGATGTTATGCAGAACACGGTTTTGAGGTGTCACACCGAATAACATATTTAAAGTATGATATTTTGCCAGTTGTTTTTTATAAGGGGAGATTACGACGACCATGACGTGGATAAGATATATGTAGTATATAATATGAGTAGGATTCAATGGCAATAGCGAGTGAAGGGATGAGAGTGTGAGAGTATATATTGACTTTTTGACTTTTCTGGACACTTTGGGAATTTTCTTGTTTTTTTTTTTTTTCTCCTCTGTACTGTTCTTCCTTTGTACATTTGTGATCGTAATTGTGGACGTGGAGGCACTCAGCAGTCAGCAGTCAGCAGTGTCGTACAATAAGTAACTCATAGTATCTGTCGTAGTTGGTCACCACCATTGGAATTATTTACGACAATCAAATAGAGAAAAACAGGTATTAACGGTCAGAACTGTCTAAAGAAAGCGTGTTTTCTAGCAACAAACGAAATAAATTGGGATTAGTAATTTAGTATATCTTAATTCTTAAACTTTTATAGTATCTCTAACTATGAATATGATTATCTTTATAGTAGTATGGTTTTATTTATGCTATGTTCACCGTTCACAATAGTGACTCATACACTGAAAAACAGTACGTACATGCAGTCCCAGTTGGTACCAGCATATTTTAGTTTTTTAAAGACCGTCTTTTGTCTTCTCTTTTTTTTTTTTCAATATAATCACAGACCATCTTTTATTATATATAACTTACATTTGCTTTTAAAATGTCAGATCGTGTAGGAAATTGGGCAAGATCTGTCACAATTCAAGTGTGGCCTTGCTCATCTCTTATGTAAAGTGATACGAATATACGATATCCATGAAGTATTTTCCCCTTCAAGTTCATCGTGGTTTAGTTTGACAGAATTTCATCTTTTATTTTAAACATTTTAGAGCAGCACACAAGTACTACTGCATCCCTTCTTACTATCAATGAGAATTACGACCCTGATGTACATGGGATGATCCTGAGTCATTCCTCAACAAGATAGATCTAGAGGTTTGCTTGCCTTTTTGAGTATGTCATCTATACTCATATTAACAAAGATCTTCTATGGTTTTTGGATATCTATTTTCTAGGAAGGTCTACTCCTTGGAAGCATACGATTGAAGGTAAGAATGCTTTTTTTTTTTTTTTTTGGGTGTGGATATAGGCTTAATTTACCTTAGGGCAACAACAAATGATTTTGTATTTGAAATAATTATAGTATCACACACTTTGTCATAATTGTCTTATATGACTGACTATGATTAGTTGTATGTCACTATCACAGAGACTCACAATTTTTCTCTATTAATCTTTTTTTTTTTATTACTCACAATCTGCTACGTAGAACAATCGTGGTGAAGTGTATAAAAATGTATACAACTTGAATTATTCTTGTATTTAATGAAGACGGGAAAAGAAGAAAAGTAAAGCAAAAAATACTAATGTGTCATTGGTTGGAGAAGCAGTTCCTATCCTCTTTTCTTTTGACTAGTGATAAAGATCTTTAGAAAGAGAATTGCAGCTAGGTTCTGTATATACATGTTACTTGTCAAACCAAAAAGGAAAAAAAAAAAATGTATCTACGTCTCATGTTCTTTTCCAACCCAGCTAAAATCCTATTGATCTTATTACTGTAATACTTGGTGTTAAATACAGATGAAATTGAAAATATATCCTTTAGAACACATATAGAACTTCTAATGGAATGTCAGAGCTAGGCATTTCTAGGGCTTAAATTCATCTAGCGTAAGCATTTGAATTTTGTGATTCCCCAAGTATACAAGAGGAATATCCTTAAGTCAACCATGTAAATCACGGGTACGTTCTTTGGGTGATATACGTCAACCATGTGTATAAACTGGTTGACCTTTTCCCACCTGCTAATTACTAAATCTAACAGTATCTGCACCCATTCTTGTATAATAGAAAAAAAGATGAATTTTTCATATTTAAACTACAAAACTTTTCACATCAATCCTTTTAAAATGATGTATATTTACACATTAGCTACAGTAACAGTGTATATATACACGTTTACTATAGCTGTGTATATTATTATTTTATTATTTTCACAATTTCGCACATTCTTCTCTCTCTCTTCTTCGTGTGCAAAACGAACTCAGTTTCAGACTTCTCCTCTCCTCATCTTCTTTTTCCTCATATACGCACAAACACACCCACACAAACATACCCAGACAAACACATCCATACAGACAAATTAACACAAGAATACGCAAACACACCGGACAAACCAATAAAGAGAAAGGGATCAGTGTTGGTGTTGGTTATTTGTAGATCAGTGGATTGGTGCTGATGGCGAAGATCAAAGTTTGTGGGTCGTTGGAAATGGGTCTAGATACTTTTGGATCGGTGCTTCTAGGTTGAGCGTAATGGGTTTTGATGCTTGTGGATCGATGCTGGTAGCAGAGATCGGTGCTTGTGAGTCATCGAAGATCGGTGCTTGTGGTGGAGAGGTGATCTAATCGTGAGAGAAAAAGAAGAAAAAGAAGATGCTTGTGGAGGAGAGGTGATCTGACCGTGATCATGAAAGGAAGAAGAAGAAGAAAAAGAAAAAGAGGGACAAGAGATTGATCTGAGAGATGAGATGAGGATAAATGAAAAATATAAAGAGATAGGGACAAAAGAAAAGATAAAGAGATAGAGACAAAAGAAAAATATAAAATAATAATAAACACTAAAAAAATATTATTATTTAAATAGAATAAATTGTAAAATAGATAAACTAATGTAGATGCTTTTGAAAAATGGTAGTGTAAAATAAATAAAAAATAAGTTCTTAGTGTAAAATAGACGGAAAATTTAGCCAGACTGATGCAATTGCTCTAAAGGTATAAAAGTTCCTTATGCTATTATGCCTCAACGGATCCTGCTGTGTGAGCAATGTGACAACGCTACTTCTCACAAAGTTGTGGTTACCCTCAATGGAATACGAAACCCTAAATTTTAGAGAGTTCTGTTTCTCTTCTTTTTATGTATGTAAGGAATAATATACTTTTTTGTGTGTCCATGACTTAATGTGTTAGTAAATGACTAAATGCCAATGCTTGTCACTTGGTTTTAGAAGGATAAAGCTTTGTGAAGATGGCATCTAAATGATTTTTGTGTTGTTGTTGTTGTGAAGGCATCTGAATGATGTTAAGTACTCATACTATTATGAGAAATTTAGATTCATTAGTTTGATAAACTGGCGTTACCTATCACGGACGGTATAATAGATTGATTTTAGAATGATTTTAGAATGATTAATGAAGCAATATGTGTTATTTCTTTAGTTAAGAACTCAGACTTGATGTTAAGAACTCAAGGAAGATAGCATCTGAGTGATGTTAAGAACCCAAGCTATTATGAGAAATTTATATTCATTAATTAGTTTGATCAATTAATGATAGTGTTCAAGGGAGTTCTTAATTATCTAGGACAATATCAATAGATTGATTTTAGAATAACTAATGAAGAAATATGTGTTGCCACTAAGGTAAGTATTCTAAATTACCCCCCCGCCCCCCTCCCACCATTGGTGTGGATGGTGTATGAGCTCATTAGTATGAGTTCGTGATGCAAATTTGGAGGTCTAAATTTCAATCCACCACATCAACAACTCAAAAGGTTTTTGAGTTGTTTTAACAACGGGAGGTAGAATAATTTGTCAAAGATTAGGGAACCACTTCAATATATATAGAATTAAGGGATATCAATATAAATAATGAAAGTTTCCTTGTAATGGCATCAGGTTGTTGGGATGTTGTTATTTTGGTTGAGTTTGGATTGTGTCTGGCGTCTTTGCATCTGGTGTTTAAACATTGGATCTTGTACATTATTCACGAGACCCGCAAGTACTTTTTTTAGCAAAAACAACTTTAAAACTTTATTCCATGGCACTATTCACACATTTAAAAATTATTTTGCTACAGTATTTTCAATTTTCAGTTTTTAGTTTTTAATTTTCAATAATAAACGGTATTTAAATAGACCATTGATTATCTCTAGTTAGTTCAAACTTCCTTTTTGGTAGGTTTAGGCCTAAACATAGAATATTGTAGGATTCAACGACGAATTTTTTTATTCAAAAGTTTTATTTTGCTAAAAAAATGGTCTTCTATAATGCCGTGAAAGTCTGAAAAAAGCACACACAAATACTCTCTTGATAGAACAAAAACTAAATTATTAGCTTTTGGTAATAAGCCTCAATTTTACGAGAATTTTCCTGAATTCATAAGGAGATAAACTAGAATCTTTAAAAAAAAAAAAACTGATAAAAAGTATGTATTTTTATTAATATGAAAACTAAATTGTCTTTGAAGACTACAATGTGTTTAAATAATAAAAAGAAAATCTAGGGTAGTTAAAAATCCTAAGACAGCTACGAAAGCATATAAAACTCTTATTTGACTATAAAACATTAAAAACATCTAAAATAAAGAAATAAATCACAAAAACTTAAAATAACAAAAATTATATAAAAATACTAAAATTAAATATCAAAATGTGTCGTACATCATTCTAAGTATAGGCAAAGTGCTGATTAGTGGAATCTTTTCTTTACAAATGTGTAATTGACAAAAGAGACGAAAAGAATGAAGTGAAGAACAATACATCATTGAAGGAAACGGACAAATAATCTCGGTAAGCAGCAACGGAATATGAATTAGCGCATCATAGTTCGGAACTCATCAAAGCTCAGGACACCGTCTCCGTTGAGATCAAACCTTCCAATCATGGCTTGGCAATCCTTAGTAGACTTGGACTCACCGAGTCGACTCAGCATTCTTTTCAAGCTTGTGGGGGTGATGCAGCCTGACCCTTCCATCTCATACATCCCAAAAGCCTCTTTGAGCTCCACATTCTTGTCTTCCTCTCCCCCTGCGTCCATTAGCTTCTGGAATTCCTCGAAATCGATCTGCCCATCTCCATTCAAATCACATGTTTTCACTGCTGCTTCTGCCTCATCCATCGACATCTCGCTCCCAACAGTGACCACACAGCTTCGTAATTCAGAAGGAGATATTTTACCATCTCCATCCTCGTCAAAGTAATCAAACACCCTTTGAAGCTCGCTGCAGTTGTTTTTGCTTGCATTGGAACCAGTTTGTGAAAGTGAATTCCTATCCGCCTTTCTGCTTGGAGATAATTTAAGACGTAATCTTCCCAAAGCTAATTTTTTCGGTGAACTTGAACTGGTCTTTTCTTCCAATATTGTAATTGGAGTAGAGGAAGAAGAAGCTGCATCGCGTGTGGTCTTCATGATAAAACCTGGATTAATTGAAGGCACTTGGGTATATAGTTGAACTTGAAATTAGTTTGAAAGAAATGTAACAACGAACAAGGTTGGCTCTTTATATAGAGAGATATATAACACATGCGGAAAAAAGAGAATAAAGGTAACTGGTGATGGTGCGGCAGGAACACGGTTTTGACGTGTCACATCACACGGAGTATGTATTTATGGTATGATGTTCTTTTATTTTTCTGGACCGCCAGTTGTTTTCTAGAAGATGAGATTACGACGACCATGACAATTGTTGATAAGATCAGGTGTATAATTCTATAAGATGAGTTGGATTCAGTGGCAGTAGCGAGTGAAGGGATGAGGATATATTTAGGCTTTTTGTCTATCGAGACACTTCGGGGACTTTCTTGTTTATTTTTTAATCTCTGAATTGTTCTTTCCTTTGACTATAGGGAAACCTTAACTGCAATTGATCGTACATTTGTAATTGCAATTTTAAACGTGGAGTGTCGTATAATAACTAACCCATAGTACCGTTGTCGCTCACCACCGTTGGATTCATTTAACGACAATCAAATAGAGAAAAACAGGTATTTGCTTCTCTCTATCCTACCTTTCTAAGATATTTATTATTTTTTAACAATTAACGGTCAAAACTGTCTAAAGAAAGCGTGTTTTCTAGCAACAAACGAAATAGATAGGGATTAGTATATCCTAAACTTTATTGTTTAACTGAGAATGGTTCTCGTGGTTTAATCGTTTTGAAATTATTTTACAAATATCTCTTCTCTAACTATGAATGTGATTATCTTTATACTACGTAGTTTGGTTTTATGTTATGTTTACTGATGTCACGGAAGTTTGAAGAGAAGCACACACGATACTCTCTTGATGAAACAGAAACTAAACTGTCAGTTTCTGGTAGTAAACCTCGAATCCACGAGGAGTTTCCCTGAATCCACAAGGAGATAAAATTGGAATTCACCAGAAGAGAAAATTGACAAAATGTCTGTGTTTATTGATAATAGTCTAATTTGCCTCTGACGGCTACAAACATATAAATACTGAGCAAAAACGTTTAAAACCCTAATTCGCACTAATTAAGCGATTAGGTGACAAAATTACCGAATTTTACCAAAAATAGCAAAATTGAGTTAAATGCAGAATCATAAACTACTGACCTTAAAGGTCATCCCAAAACAGACGGGACCTTATTCTGACTTTTAAACTAAAAGTTATTAAGGAAAAAACAAATTTTACTATAAATAGCAAAAACACTGTTTTCGGGGCCTTAACGTAGGAATTTGCCTAAAATTTGGCGACGTTCATAGCTATGACTCTGGACCAGAACGTCGTTTCCCTTCAACCTGCCAAATTTCATGCAATTCCGACACTGTTACCTCTGATGGCCCCTACTGGCACCCCCCTTTGATCTTGTGTTGTGACTTCCTGCGCCCTTACTGCTCCAGGAAGGCATGTGCTGTCTGTTCTACATCATTCACAGTTCACAATAGTGACTAATACCATGAAAAACAGTAAGTACATGCAGTTGGTACTAGCATATTTTACAGACCATCTTTTGTCTTCTCTTGTTTTTTCAATAATCATCACTTATTCACTTATTACATTCGTTCCTAAAATATCAGATCGTGAAGGAAATTGGGCAACATCTGTCAGAATTCAAGTGTGGCCTTGCTCATCTCTTCTGTAATATTACGATATCCATCAAGTAATTTCCTCTTCATGTTCATCATGATTTTTTTTGACAAAATTTCATCTCTTATTTTAATGCAACACACAAGTGCATCCCTTACTATCAATGAGAATTACGACTCTGATGTTCAGGATGCATGATATTGAGACATTCCTCAACAAGATAGATCCATAGGTTTTTTTGCCTTTTTTAATATGTCATCCAGTAGACTATGGGTCCATTTAGATACAGCTTATTTTGTTAAAAATTAAAAATTAAAAATACTGTAATAAAATAATTTTTAAAAGTAAAAATAGTACCGTGGGACCAACATTTTTTTTTTTTAATAAAGTAGTTGTGGGTCCCGTGAACAATGCATAAACAGTGCACAATGTCTCATGCACAGTATAATCCGTGTGTATGAATAGTGCGGGTTACTGTTCATGTCACATGAACAGTGCAGGTTACTGTTCATGTCACATGAACAGTGCAAGAGGCGCTAAAAATAAAATAAAAATAAAAATGCAAAAAACAAAAACGCAAACGCAGGGTGAGAAAACACAAATCCAAACACTCACTATGTCATCTTAACAAAGATCTATGGTTTTTGGATATCTATTTTCAAGGAAGGTCTACTCCTTGGAAGTTTTTTCTTTTTTTTTTTTCAAACAATTTGCATTTGGAATAAAGGAAAAGTTAACGGATATCCTAAGTTTATTGGTTTAGGAACTATGCTTTTATATTTCTCATGAAAGTGATATTAAAATTTTATTAAAATAGTCTATTAACTATTGGGTCCTAAATAATATTAATTATCACCAAAATTACTAATTCCAATAGCAATCACACATAAGAACACAATATTTATGTAGAAAATTTTAACTGTTTGAAGGGAAAAAAAAACCACAGGATAAACTCTGAATCAATTCACTATTATTAAATCAATTATAATAATTTTCAAGTTTATGCCTAACTTGAGAACTACCAAATACAATATAAATCCTCTTGTGTATGTCCCATGGCTAAAAAAAATCTCATTTTTTTCTTTGCTCTCATACACATTAATTATTTATTTCTATCTTTCTTCTCTTCTTCTTTCTCTTTTCCACATAACTCTCCTTGGCTATCTCTTTCTATGCAGCACCTCTTTCTTTGGCACTTTGCAACATCAAACAAAATTTTATAAATTCTCCTTGATTTGCGTGCTTTACAAAAAATGTTGCTGACAAAACCCAAACCTTGTTGTCTCTCTCCTTGGGTTACCTCCCAAGCGAGAACCCTTTTTTTCTCTTTCTTGATTTCACGCTTTATTTTCCCTCTTCCGTTAGGGAGAACCCTTGGGCCGAAACCATCAAGTTCTTTACAGCATTTTCTATTTATAAAACTCTTTTTCTATTATCTCTAGAATAAGGAATACATTACTTTTTTAACAAATAATAAACTTTCATTTCACACTAAGGAATAGTCTTTCATTCCACACCAAAGAAATCCAAATTAATTTTTCCTTCTTCAACAAGGAAACTCAATTAACTTTCAAAATCACAATTGGAATTTGAGGCAATTTTTCAACATTAACAAATGCTTTAAAAGCATCCGTTAACAAGATCATTGGAATAATTCTATTACCATAGAGTTTCACGCTACCACAATTGTTTTATGTGACTAACTATGATTGAATGTTTATAATTGTCATATGAATTCAAAAAAAAAAAATTTCTATCACGTAAAACAGTTGTGACAAAGTATGTGAAAATGTGCGCTATGCTTATATTTGATATGGCCAAGGGAAAAAAAAAGAAAAGTAAAGTAAAATATATTAACGTGTCATTGCTTGGAGAAGCAATTCCAATCCCCTCTTCTTTTGGCCGATGATAAAGATATTTAGATAATTGCGGCTAGCTAGGCACTATATATCTATATATAAGCAAGGGATGTCAATATAAATAATGGAAATTTCTTTGTAATGGCGTCAGCCATCAGGTTGTTGGGATGTTGTTACTATATTATGATTATTATCTCTAGTTAGTTCAAAGCGCCCTTTTCGGCGGGCCCAAACATAGGATATTGTAAGATTCAACGATTTTTGTTTTCAGAAGTTTTATTTTGCTGAAAAAAGTTTTCCGAGAAATTGTTAGTAAAGGATTTCAGTATAGGCAAAGGTCAAAAAATATAAGTTGATTGATGGAATCTGAATTTCTGTACAAATATGTAACTGACAAAAGATGAAAAAAATGAAGTGAATCGAAGAACAATGCATGCATCATTGAAGGAAACGGACGAATAATCTCGATTAGCAGCAATGGAATATGAATTAGCGCATCATAGTTTGGAACTCATCAAAGCTCAGGACGCCATCTCCATTGAGATCAAACATTCGAATCATGGCTTCGCAATCCTCAGTAGACTTGGACTCACCGAGTCGACTCAGCATCCTCTTCAAGCTTGTGGGGGTGATACAACCTGACCCCTCCATCTCATACTTTCCAAAAGCCTCTCTCAGCTCCTCATTCTTGTCCTCCTCTCCTCCTGCCTCCATTAGCTTCTGAAATTCCTCGAAATCGAGCTGCCCATCTCCATTCAAATCACATGTTTTCACGGCTGCTTCTGCCTCATCCATTGACAGCTCGCCACCAACAGTCCTCACACAGCTTTGTAATTCAGAAGGAGATATTTTACCATCTCCATCCTCGTCAAAGTAATCGAACACCCTTTGAAGCTCGCTGCAGTAGTTTTTGCTTGCACTGGAAGCAGTTTCCTCCTTTCTCCTTGGAGACAATTTACTACGTAATCTTCCTAAAGCTGATTTTTTTGGTGAAGTTGAACTAGGCTTTTCTTCCAATACTGTAATTGGAGAAGAGGAAGAAGAAGAAGAAGAAGAAGAAGAAGCTGCATCGTATGTGGTCTTCATGATGAAACCCGGATTAATTAAAGGCAGTTTGCTAAATCAAAGAACTTTGAACTGGTATATACTTGAACTTAGAAATTAGTTTGAACGAATGTAACAACCAACAAGGTTGGCTTTTTATATAGAGAGAGATATCAAGTTATATAGAAATAGAATGATGAGTTCGAAACTCCGAAACACAAGCGGAAAAGGAATCCCGAATGGGAAAGGAAAATAAAGGTGTGATGATATAAGTGATGACGTTGTGGATCGTGACTATAGACTTGTGGTGGAAAGATTTTATATATATTTTTTGAGACCAATATTTTTTCAGTCGTGTTTTTTCAGTATAATAATGGTTTTGACTTTTGACTTTTGCAGACCGCCAATTGTTTTTTTAATTTACGAGACGGGGGTAACGATGACCATGATGATTGTTCATCAGATATATAATAGGACTTAGTGGCAATTATTTTTGTCCATTTGCAGGGCTGGCTCTACGATTAAGTGACAGTAGCGCCCTGACTTGCAAAGAAAACAAAAACTAACTTGCAAAAAAAAAAAAAAAAAAAATTATATACTAAATTAATCTATTGTAACTACTTAATAAAAATATTAAACACTTTGATTTGAAAATTAAAATAATTTGAATTCAACAAAAATAAGACTAATGTTAGAATAAATTTTAGTTACAAAATTGGTTATAATTTAAGATTACAACCTTACTCAATACCTTTTTATAGGAGGTGAATTTTGACAAATTCACCATTGGATTATATATTCTTCTTATATCTTCCATACTTGCAAAATTTTTAGAAAATTAAAAATTAATAGCTGTGTCACCAATATATTATTTAAATTTTAAGTTTTTATAGTCTAAAATTATGCATAAAATATAAGCTTATAGATCATATAATAAATAATATCTGATTGACACAAAATTTAATATGTATATTAAGAAACATGTAATTTAATTATTAAATTTTTAAAATATGTAGTAATGTTTATTTTATTAAGTAAAATTGTAGCTTTAGGCTACAACCAATTTTGTAGTAAATTTTGTCCCTAATGTTATATACTTATATCCGTAACATTTTAAGAATAATTTCACAAAAAATTCTATGTAATAAGTTGTTAATGATTCTAATTTAGACCCAATATTGACATCAATTTTTTACACACCAATAATAGCTTTTTGCATAAGATTTATTATAAAAAATATTGTAAACATAGCATTACTCCAAAAATAATTTTGGCCCCCTAAACATAATCCTTAACCCCCTTTTTTTTAAGCTTAATAACATCAGTAAAAATTAGCTCAAATATCAACAAAATAACCCCCCAAAAAAAAAATACTAGACCAAATAACAACAATAATAAGTGAACAAATTATTCAACAAAAAACCTATTCTAAAATAAAAAGATAAAAATCTCTAATAATTTAAATTTGTAACTCGTTCACTCATTCAATAAAAATAATCTATAATTTTATTTTTCCTTAAAAAACAATACCAATAAAAATATTGTGGTTGTGAATTCTTTTTTTCTTTTTTCTTTTTTTTTTTTCTTTTTTGATAAACTAGTTGTGAATTCTTCTTGGTGTGATGGCAGTTACGCTCTCATTGGTTTTGCGCACAATTGCAACAATTTTACTCTCTTTAGTGACTTGGTTTTCAGTTATAGCAAATAACTCCATTTTTTTCTTCTCGATTATTATTTTAGACTCTCACTCACTTTTTCACTCTCATTTCAACATTCTCAGTTCCTACTTTATCTGTTATCCATCTATTTTCTCTTTATTAATAGAAACAAATTGTAATATTGTATATATTTGCACATTTTTTTGTGACGTTAATATATTGAAATGATCTCTTTATTAAATTTTTTATAATTTAAATTTCTTAATAATCAACCTAAAAAAATTCCTAAAGTTATCATTGTCTGTTTGAGAATAAATTATTTTTAGTAGCCTACTTGCAAAGATTCTATGAAAAAATATAGTTTTTTATAATTTATTTTAAAAAAAGTAATAAAAATTAGATTATTTAAAACTATAAATAAAATAAAATAAAACAAAACAAACAAACAAACGTAAGACAAAGGGTAAAAAAAAAAAAAACAAAACAAAACTTTTTCAATAATTTCCAAACACAAACTATATCAGAGACTTTTTGGGACGCTTCGGGAATTTTCAAAATTTTCCCCTAATACCGTTCTTTCCTTTGACCGTAGGGAGATCTTAACTGCTATTGATTACACATTTGTAATCGTAATTGTAGACTTGGAGGCACTCTGCAGTGACATAGAATAGCGGTAGGTAACACATGGTTAATGGAATTATTTACGACAATCAAATAAAGAAAAACAGATATTAGGAAGTGTTCAGTACATCTATTTAAACACATATTTTTAACTTTTAAAAAATATTAAATATATTTTTATATATTTTTTCATCTACATATATTTTTAAATAATAAAATATATATTTTTAAACACCTATATCATACACCGCTAAACTTTGCTTCTCTCTGCCTTTCCTTTATCGGATATTTAATACTTAACAATTGACGGTCAAAACTGCGTAAAGAAAGCGTGTTTTCTAGCAACAGAAGAAAAGAAAAAAGATTAGTATACTTTAAACTTGTACGGAACATGGCAGCTTGGATACATCATGCAGGTAGCTAGGCCTAGCTAGGTGACTCGGGTCAGGCCTGAGACCCCTACAAGAGAAAGCCCTCTCAAATCTGAGAGGTGAGAGAATCTTCACGAGCTTATCTAAATTTTTGTTCCATATGAATGATGAATATTATTTTTAACTTTTTTTTATTAACTTTTTTTTAAATACACTTTAGAATAAATTTTTTATTATTTTCTTTATTTTATTTAAATATTATTTTTTTATTTATTTTTTTTAATCATCCTTTATTCTTCCTATGTTCGATCTCAACAATTATATTTTTCAATAAAAAATATTATATCCACAACATTTTTCGTAATACTTTCACAAAAATAACAACAAAATTTTATGTGAAAAATTGTTACTAGTTCTAATTTGAACTCACTACTAAAATTATTTTTTTACTCACCAATATTAGCTAATAACAATCTATTTCTTAAAATTTATTATGAAAATATTGTGGTAGTATTTCTTAATTGTCATTTCTTATTATTTATATTATTTTCCTTTCAATTTCATCCATACGTCTTTTTTTTCTTTCTTTTTTTCTCTTGTTTTTTCTCCACCACACATGTATACCCACTCTAGCTCCCTTTTTTTTCATTTTCTACTTGATTCCAGACTTTCTAGATCTCTCTCTCTCTCTCTCTCTCTCTCCTTTTTCTTTTTCTACTTGATTCTAGAACATTCTCTAGCTCTCTATGTGATAAGAAACAAAGAAAGAACAAGTGAGAGATATCTTGCTTGCTCCACCATTGATCGAAGGATACATGCAGGCGCAGAATCTTGCTTGTTCCACCGTTGCTAGCTCTCTATCCTTTTCTTTTCTTTTCTTTCTTTCTTTTTTTTTTTTTTTTTGCTTTTACTGTTATGATTTAATTAATTTTAAGATTGTGTTTTTGAGTTTGTATTTAATTATGCTTTAGTTTAGAGATGTTTAAGAAAAATGATTGTTGTGTTTATAGCCGTTGTGAGAGGAGAGAGAAAGAATTGTTTTTTATTGAGTTGTAAGATTTTTTTTTAAGTAGAAAAATTCATTTGGAGCTACTACAATGTTTTCTATATCTAGAGAAGTACTGAAGCAACTTCAAAAAAAAAAAAAAATTGGAAAAGTTTTGCATTTGGAGAATCTGTTGGAACTGATTTTTGGAGTTTGTTCTCCAAAAAATAGATTTAGCTAATCTATTGGAGATGCTCTAAATTTACAAATTTAATTGTTTAGGTTGTGCAAATTGTTGTCAACAATCATAAGAAAAATATAATTCATATTCATTTGTTATCGTTTTGAAGTACCACCAATTGCATTATTTTTTACATTATTTTGTAAGTTTTTTTAGTAAAATTTGGACTAATTTTAGCATTTTTCACAAAAAAGAATTATAGATTAATAGAAATTCAACCCAATCACCATTAAGTAAATGAAAAATACTAAAGTTACTACAAAATACTTAGAAACTGATGTGGCAATGAAAGACCAAAACATAATAAATGAATGTTTAAATCAATATTTTTTATTGACTACGCCTCAGTTTTGTAAGGCTTATCCCTAACATCGTTCAAATTGTATTGAGCTAGTCCTATGCCCAACCCAAACTACACGGGCTGGCATGCTCTAGTTCTAGGACCGGAGCATGGGATAGATTAAGTAGCCATTTGGATACAGCTGAAATGCAGTGCATCTGCGTTTCAACGGTTTTTTTTTTTTTTTTTTTCATTGAGAAGCACGTTTCAGTGCTTTCCAGTGGATCCCGTGCATTGTTTATGGGACTCACAAACCTTTTTTTTCAACAAAATTATCATTAAAAATAGGTCTCACGATACTATTCACACATTTAAAAATTATTTTACTACAGTATTTTTAGTTTTTATTTTTCAACAAAATAAGTGATATCCAAATGGACATAAGAATCGTTGTAGAAGACCAAAAGATCTAGCGCTAGCTAAGAATGTTTAACAATATTCAAATCAAGCAAGCACTCAATGTTCTACTGCAAGCAAAGACCTCAACTTGGTAGTAAAGGTAATCAAGTAAAGCAAGCGAATTGGCAATAATTTTTCCAATCGTAGCAGGAAAACTGAGATCCTCATGCATTGCCTCTGTTTCTAAAGATAAGGTTTGGAGGATCGGGCGATTCGGGCCGTGTCAGAGAATAACCACAACAACGCTATTCCTTGCAAAGTTGTGGTTAACCTCAATAGAATAGACACTCTAAATTTCAGAGATTTATGTTTCTTTCCTTTTATGTATGTAAGCAATAATATACTTATTTATGTGTCCATAACATGTGTTAGTAAATGTCAGTGTTGTGTTTCCTTGTCACTTGGTTTCAAAAGGATATTGCTTTGTGAAGATGGCATTTTTTTTTTGTGTGTTTGTGTGAAGGTATCTAAAATCTAAATAATGTTTAGAACTCATACTAATATGAAAAATTTAGATTCATTAAGCATTCACATCAGCCTCAATGAATTTTTAGCTAAATTTAGTCTAAAATTTTCACTTTTATTAATTTAGCTAATCTATTGTATACAAATAGCTACATTAGTTTCAATACTATCACAATTTCATTTAAAACTTATTTCATATCTTCTTAAATATTTTTTTTCACCTCATCCTTCTCCAATTTCACTTTTTTTTTTTCTCAAATCACCACCTACAAACATCCATCAGTGTTGCCGACCCACCATCAAACTAACCATATCAAAACTAAATCAACCCAACCAGATCCAACATCAAATTAATCGTCAGTGTGAAATCGTTGTTTTACGCGACAGGTCTAGTCTCACACCGCTGCAAATCTATTAAATCGCAACATCGTTCTTCTCACTACTTGAGGATTCATTGTTCTCCCCATTGAAGATCACAAGATCTTTTAGACCAATTTGGTGGCAGAGACACAGAGAGAGAGAAGTTATGGTCTGTTGATGAGCAGTGAGAACCTGAGAAAGAGTGTGTGCGCTAATTAAAAAAATGATGCATCGAGTGAACAATGCTCTTCAATAAGTGTATTGAATCCACTATCCATTGTTAATCACAAGAGAAGTCAATATAAACACAACTCTTTTAGGATCACACACTTTCCTACCCATTTTACCACAATTTTCACTTTTGCCAATTTAAGATTGGATTACATCACTTGCATATGAGACCATCACTAGGACTTGATGAAAAACAATCTAATTATCACTTAACACAAGCAGAAATTGTTGTAATATATATAAAATTTTATATAAATACTAAATACTGAAAGTTTGTTTCAGAACCCGATTAGCCATCAGGTAGTTGGAGTGTTATTAATTTACTAACTAGTTATTTCAAACTTCCTTTTTGGCGGGCCTAAACATATATAGAATATTGTAGGATTGAACGAGTAAATATTGTATAATACATCAGTATAAACAAAGGTCGAAAAATATAAGTTGATTATTCTACAAGATTATGGAAATATTTTCCTTACAAATGTGTAACAAGCAAAAGAATGAAGTGTTAACAAATTAAACAAAAACCAATCACCAAAGGAATCGTCCAAATATTTACAGTGAACAGCAATGGATATGAATTAATCAACGCATCATAGATTGGAACTCATCAAAGCTTAGGACGCCGTCTCCATTGAGATCAAACATTCGAATCATAGCTTTACAATCCTCAATGGACTTGGACTCACCGAGTCGACTGAGCATCCTCTTCAAGCTTGTGGGAGTGATGCAACCCGACCCTTCCATCTCATACATACCAAAAGCCTCTTTGAGCTCCTCATTCTTGTCTTCCTCTCCCCCTGCGTCCATTAGCTTCTGGAATTCCTCGAAGTCGAGCAGCCCATCTCCGTTCAAATCAGATGCTCTCACAGCTGCTTCTGCCTCATCCATTGACAGCTCGCCCCCCACAGTTCTCACGCAGCTCTGTAATTCAGAAGGAGATATTTTACCATTCCCATCTTCATCAAAGTAATCGAACACCTTTTGGAGCTCATTGCTGTAGTTTTTGCTTGATGAAAGAGAGAGCTTATTGGACTTTCTTCTTGAAGACAATTTACAACTTAGACTTCTTAAAACTGATTTTTTTGGTGAAGTTGAAGTACGCCTTTCTTCCAATATTATAGTTGAAGAAGAGAAAGAAGAAGAAGACGACGAAGAAGCTGCATCGTGTGTGTGTGTGGTCTTCATGATGAAACCTGAGATTAATTGAAGGAAGCTTGCTAAATCAAAGAACTTCGAAATTTTGTGTATAAACCTGAACTTGGAATTAGTTTGAATGAATGGAACAAGGTTGGCTCTTCCTCTTTGCAGTATATATAAGAGAGAAATTTGCTATAAATGATTATTTGAAAGCGAAACAGACGCGGAAAATGAATACTACAAAGGAAAGGAGAAATAAAGCATGAGATAACCGATGATGTTTTGGAGCACACGACAAGAAATTCGTGCAAACTTTTATAAGTTATGGTCTTTATGGCTAAGTTCTGGTCTTTCAATAGGTGTGTATATATATATATATACACCGGATAAGTTACACAGGACACGGTGTTGAGCTATCATGATAGTGATATTAGCCGACTTACAAATTGTTAATGAGAACGGCTTTTTCAATTGTTGATAAGACAAATGAGTTGGAATTAGCTTTACGGCAGCGCGTGAAGGAAGGTTCCTGCTGCCTGCGGAGGAAATTGACAAATGAAAGTTTGAGACTTTTTTGGGACATTTCGGGGATTTTTGTTTTGTTTTTGTTTTTGTTTTTGGCATTCTATTCTTTCCTTTGTCAATAGAGAAAGCTTGGCCGCAATCACTTCTAGACACGTGGGGTCTTGATGAAAGAGAGAGCTTATTGGACTTTCTTCTTGAAGACAATTTACAACTTAGACTTCTTAAAACTGATTTTTTTGGTGAAGTTGAAGTACGCCTTTCTTCCAATATTATAGTTGAAGAAGAGAAAGAAGAAGAAGACGACGAAGAAGCTGCATCGTGTGTGTGTGTGGTCTTCATGATGAAACCTGAGATTAATTGAAGGAAGCTTGCTAAATCAAAGAACTTCGAAATTTTGTGTATAAACCTGAACTTGGAATTAGTTTGAATGAATGGAACAAGGTTGGCTCTTCCTCTTTGCAGTATATATAAGAGAAATTTGCTATAAATGATTATTTGAAAGCGAAACAGACGCGGAAAATGAATACTAAAAAGGAAAGGAGAAATAAAGCATGAGATAACCGATGATGTTTTGGAGCACACGACAAGAAATTCGTGCAAACTTTTATAAGTTATGGTCTTTATGGCTAAGTTCTGGTCTTTCAATAGGTGTGTATATATATATATATACACCGGATAAGTTACACAGGACACGGTGTTGAGCTATCATGATAGTGATATTAGCCGACTTACAAATTGTTAATGAGAACGGCTTTTTCAATTGTTGATAAGACAAATGAGTTGGAATTAGCTTTACGGCAGCGCGTGAAGGAAGGTTCCTGCTGCCTGCGGAGGAAATTGACAAATGAAAGTTTGAGACTTTTTTGGGACATTTCGGGGATTTTTGTTTTGTTTTTGTTTTTGTTTTTGGCATTCTATTCTTTCCTTTGTCAATAGAGAAAGCTTGGCCGCAATCACTTCTAGACACGTGGGGAACAGCAGTGTCGTTTAATCTTGTGGTAAGTAACTAAAGCTACAAGTCGGTCACCGAATTTTTTATGCAAAAAATCTAGTATCATAAAAGAGAGATGCTACGTCTACAACAATTTTACAATATTTTTACAATAAATCATAGGTGATTAGTTATTATTGGTTCAAATTTGAAACTAATAGTAAGATTACTTTTTTGCCGCAACAATAATAATCAGTAACAACCTACCACTTAAGATTTGTTGTAAAATTGTTGTAAAAATATTATAGACATAGTATTTCTCATCACAAAAATGTACCATTTTTGCTGCAATACTCATTGTGGCTAACTGTAAAAGTTTGAGAAAAAAAATGACGTGTCTGTGGATAATGTGAAAGTAATATGCAATTATTTATAGGGACAAAGTTTAGCTACAAAATTGGTTGTAGTCTTAGGTTACAAACTCACTCAATAAAATAAATATTACTGCATATTTTGAAAATCTAACCGTTGAATTACATGTTCTTTACGCTCTTAATGCACATGTCAATTTTTGTGTCAATCGGATATCATTTACTATATAATCTATAATCTTATATTTTATGCATAATTTTAAATTATAAAAACTTACAATTTAAAATTTTATTGATGACATAGCTATTGATCTTTAATTTTCTTGAAATTTTGCAAACATAAAGAATATAAGAAGAAGATACAATCCAATGATGGATTTGTCAAAATTTACTTTTAATAAAAAGATATTGAGCGAGTTTGTAGCCTAAGGCTACAATCGATTTTGTAGCTAAACTTTGTCCTATTTATAGTTGGCTATATAAGAGAGTTGTGGCTTGTGAGTTTATTTTTGGTGCTGAAAGAACCTTGTTCACAACAATGAATTTAAGGAAAAACAGATATTTGCTTCTTTCACCGAAAGTTTACAAAAATGAATTTAAGAAAAACAGATATTTGCTTCTCCCCCCTCTTTCGGGAGTCCAAATCTTCTGTCACACTTTTCCTGCTCCACTCTATACTCCACCAATAAATACTTACCACATGTTCGCCTAATTAATTAAATATTATCATTATTGACTTATTAATCCTACAGTTATTAATTAATAGTATCACGTGGCAAGTATTTATTGGTGGAGTATAGAGTGGAGCAAAAAAAGTGGGACAGAAGATTTGGACTCCTCTTTCGGTAGATACTTTTTATGTATTATGTAACGAATAACGGTCAAAACTGTCATAGAAGGCGTGTTCTCTAGTGTCTGGAGTGAAAAAAAATGTGAATATTCCATGAAAAATGTGGAGAAAGTGTGAAGGTGTGTGCGGGGTGAGAAATAATATTTTTTTAAAAAAAATTTAATTATCAAAAGAGAATACTCAACACTCTTATCTTGTATTCATATTGAATTGGTCAATTCAATCATATTTTGAATTTAATTGAAAATTTAATATAATGTGCCTAAAAATTATATGCAAGTATATTTAATTTGTTACTTTTTTGATTCACATGTATATACAAGAGATAAGTGATACACGTGATAAACTCATACAAGAATATTAACAAAAAACCGTGTGAAAACTAGGTAATTTTTACATGCTTTGTAAGCAATGCTCTCTCCTCTCACATGAGGGGTGGGCCCCATGATGGAACACACGTATGGGGCCCACCCCTCATATGAGAGGAGGGAGCATTGCTCCCAGATCACCTAAATTTTTCCCATGAATGCTATTGTAACTTTGTTTCTAATCTGACTGTAGCTTTACACTCTTGAACTGCTTGGGCTTGAGCTGTTAGCTGTTGCATTTTGGATTTTTCAACACTTTTGAGAACTCTTGAATCAGCTAGAGTTTCTTTTGTACGTAGAACTGCAAAAAATTGCAGCACATTCATTACTAATTAGCACAGTATCCAGTTCAAGTGGAAATGTAGAAAGACAAGGAATGTTGGTTTGGCCACAATCAGTTTTTTCTTCTACCATTCTGCAAGTATTTGAATAAAATGACTTGGTTTTCTACGTTGAATATTAATCCACAAAATATGATGATGTGTGTCAAACTTTAGGGTGGATTGACGGGTTCCTGCCCTAATAAATTAGGCAGCCAGGCCCATTTCTAACTTATCTATTGTAAAATAGGTCCGGTCCGGTTAGATTGGGCTAAATCATCCAAACCAGGTCCACGATTATAATTATCTTTGGGCTAGAAGTGTAAATATAAAATACTAAAAATTGTGAAACACAGAGCGGATAGATGATAGGTTTGAGAACAGCTTATTTAGCTGAAATTAAAAAAAATTTGCTGATTAAAATTATTTTGCTGAAAATATTATAAATAAAGCTAAAAAAAAATTAAAATAATAGTAACAAAAATAAGCTAAATAATAAATAAAAAAACTAACTTTTTAAGCCAATACTAAACACAATTGTCATATGGGTCATGTTTTATTTTTATTTTTAAGAAAGCTGAATATTTGTTGGCTAGGAAAGATAATTAGATAACATGTGAGAACCATTGTAACAGGTCGAGAGAAAGATCTAGGTTGAGCTATACAATTCAAGATGGATCCACGAGCCACGATTATAACTATCTTTGGGTTAGACGTGTAAAAAGTTTTCTCAACCTTATAGCTGGATTGTGGCTGGATTTTTGTACAGATTCTAGACGTGGCCTCATCATGTCCGAATAGTTGCAGCTTGCTATGAAATAAAATATGAGAGTTATGTATACTTTTGACCCTTAACCTTCAAGCTTGAGGTTGTTTTTATTTTTAAAAATTTTTATTTTGACTCTTCATATTTGATACTATTTTACATTCATTTTTCCATTCATTTTTTCTAGTAATTTGATTGTCCATAATATATATATATATATATTATTTTTTTTTTTCCTACAACAATGAAATTCCTACATTTTACAACATTTCAAAGTTAGGATTTCATAAAATAGTTAAACATGATGGGCACTTAACGATCTTATTACTAACGAAAATGAATGACATGGCCAATATGAAAACAAAATGAAAATGAAGGATCAAATTGAAAATTTTAAAATATAAATGGCCAAAATGAAAAATAATCTCAAACTTTAAAATTCATAAGTGTAATTTAGTATGACAAAAAAGAAAGAAAAAAAAGATGACATTATTTTTGATAATTCGTGGTTACAACAATGTGGAAGTGGGGAGAAAGATGACATTGTGAGAACACATATACAAAAAAATATTTAGGACTTAGAGTATGTCCAACAAACTTTTTTTATATTTCACTTTCTCCATTTTTTTACAAAACCAAACTCAAAATGCTCTAACAAATTCTCTTAAGTCAAGGATTTTATAACTTAATTGGCACCTCCTTATTCACAAAGTGTTTGGGATCTAGGGAAAAATAGTTCAAGTCATGAGATTAGCATAACAAACTATAACTATCTATATTAAAAAAAAAAAAAATCTTAAATCTTAATTATTTGCTCTTTCACATTTATTACGGTGGCTTTCCGCACCTAGTGAGCCATTGTAACTCTCTAAACCAATCACTTTTTTTTATTTTTTTTTTTATTTTTTGACAAAAGGTGGTGGGTTTTAGTCTACAATATGAAAAGAAATATTAAAAAAAAAAAGAATTTTGAATGGATATTTAAATGGAATAGAGAAAACATAAATAGTATCTTGAAAATGATTTAAAGTAGGTAGGTAAAATAGAAATGTAGATTTAAAAAAAAAAAAACAAATTTGGGTGAGAATTTGAAAATACCGTTAGAAACCATCTTAGATAGATGACAAATCTCCATTTGTATTTTCAGCGGATCATTTTAGGTTTTAGGTCAAGGCCCAGTAATTTTATGTCCATTTAGAAATAGTTTATTTAGCTTTTTGCTTAAAGTATATATGTGTTTTAAAAAATTGAGAGAAATTTTTAAAAACTATACATAAAAGCTAAAAATTGAACTTATAAGCTTAACTTAAACAAAAACTTTGAATCATTTTTTAAAAAATGGGTTGAAATGAGCATATTTTGTATCAACCTAACCCAACCAATTTTATTCTATATTTGAATAATTTAATAAGTGTTCACAAAATTAAGTATATTACCCAAAAAAAAAAAAAAGATAAAATAAAAGTATGGATCTTGACGGGCCCCCAAAGATCAACCTAACCAGTAACCAATATCACTACACCTCACTTGTTCATTTCCATAAGCTGCATCGGCGGTGTATGGGAACCCTACTCTCTTGAAGGAAAAAAAAAAAAAATCAATCGAAAGGATCCGTTTGTAAGGCAAGCCTGCTCTCCCCGGCTTCCCAACCCCACCCTCAGACAAAAGTATCAAGTTTTCCATCTCTCTCTCTCTCTGTAATTTCTCAATCTTGCAAAAATGGCTGCGTTAAGCTCCGTGGTTGGAAGCAGCAGCGTCCCTCAAATCCAACCTTTAAAACAGAGAGACACTCATCCCAGAAGACGCCTTAATTCGCTCCTCTCTCTGCCTCCTCGTTCTCACCCTTTGACCCGACTCCATCTCAACCATCTTTCCACCAGAACCAGGTTTTTTTTTTTTTTTTTTTTTTTTAAATTTGTTTTTGTGGCTTTATTAATTAGGTTATTGTTAATTCTCAATTACACAAACTTGTTTTCATAACCATGGAATTGACATGAATATCATAACAGCATAAGTTTGTTTGTGCTTCTTGTCCTTATGTTCTTCAAAACAATAAACAAAAAAGTGAAATTAATCAGTCTGCGTGCTTGGTAGTGTTGCGTCTTTCGTTATTTAATGCTTTATATCCGTGTCCACAAAAAACGGGGAGTAATTACTCTCACTAACTAGTACTAATAATGACCAATTCAGCCGAGAGCTTTATAGCTCAACTGGTTGGCACTTCCTAGTTTTCAATGAAGACATCCGGGTTCTAATTCCCCGCCCTCAACTATCAAATTATCAAAAAAAAAAAAAAAATTCCGAGAACAAAATAATTAGTGGAATAACAAATGGCTTGGCATGTTTTTTTAATTATTTTTTTAATAGTTTGATAGTTACAATGGGGAAGAGGGGGTTGGTTTGAACTCTAGATGTCTCGGTCGGAAACATTAGAAGGTGCTAGTTGAGCTATAAAGCTTTTGGCGTGTTTTTATTGAATGTTCTGTTTTCTTGTAACAATCACATACTTATATTTCTTAAGCTTTAGGACATGTTTCTTTAAGCAATTCTTGTCTCAAAAAACCAGTTAAAAAAAAAAAAAAAGGTTTCTTGCCAATTTCTGTTGTACCTTTATAATTGCCTTTTGTAGGGCCAATGAGCTCTGCCTCAAATGGCACTTCCGAGGATAAGGCCTTAGTTTAAAACCTGTTTAAAAAAATTGCCTTTAGTATGCCTTATACTTGTGTATTTACATTTTTCAGTATGACTACTCTATTGCCATTTATAGTAATGGGTAGAGCTAATAATCCTTTTTAAATTGTTTTTCCGTGTTATTGCGGATGATAGGTACCCGCTTGAACTTGGTCATGGCAGATTAGCGAATCACAGAAAGAAGAATAACGCTTGGAAAAATTATTCTTCCATGCTTGGTGAACCAGTGACTGAAGCACCTTTTTTAGGACAGACTGCCTGCTTTAGTTGCTCCCTCAACCGCAGAATAACTCGTCCCACTTTCAAAAGATCTATACCACGGGCCTTTCATGACAAATCTACTTTTCATCTCTCCAAGCATGGTCTTGGCAATACTTCTGTAAGTATACCAGATCAAATCCCTTCTGTTAGATTACATCGAATTTGCTCTTCTGAACTGATTTTTATGTGTGTGTGTGTGTGTCTATGTGCACGCAATCAAGTGTTTTTTTTTTTTCTCTCTCTTCTCCTCTGCTCTCCTCTCCCCCCCCCCCCCCCGGCCTCCCCAAATCTTGGAGGTATCTATGAACTTTCATATGTAATTTAGTGGTTGCTTCTAATTTTTATGATGTTGCACCACATAATATGAAGAGAAAATAATTATTTTATTAGCATGGATTTTATGGAACAGATATTGGGTTACCATTTTGATAGTTCATTGATGACCATATACATGTTTTTTCAAACCTTTAGAACAATCACTTAAAAAGATTTTTTTTTTTTAAAGATTTTTTTGTTTTTTTGGGTGGGTTCTTCTAATCTGAACCCAATGAAGGTAGGACCTTTTTGTTGACTAGGATTGCTCCTGAGTTGTTTCAGTCAATGAATTATTGAAATTGATTTCATTACCTTTAAAAAAATTAGAATAAGTTACTTCTAGTAAAAAAAGTTACTTGAAGTGATTTGTTTCTAACTTCCTAGTTCAGGTCAGAAAGTTGCACAGTCATCTCATTTTTTTGCCCAGCTTGTTATCTGAATGGTATGGCATATGCTTTTACTCAGTCTTAGGCTGATTGTTACTGTTATATTTGTTGTTTGTTGTTATCAAGCAACTAATTAAGAGCTATCTTAAGCCTGAAACAGCATTTTTTCAGCTCACTGTGATATCTGTATGTATTGCAAAACAATGTTTGGCTTTTATCTTCTTCTTTTTTTTTTGGGTTTTTGGTGGGGGGGGGGTGGAGCTTCTAGAAACAGTTTAGTCAGATACTGATTCTAGAAACAGCTCACTGTGATATCTGTACTGTTTCATGTTTAGTCAGATACTGATTCCTTTGTCAGTTGTATATTAAGATGGCTTTTATAAGGTAAGGTCTGGTTCAAATGTGTCCTCTATAACAGAGCAGAGGGTGAGGTTGTGGTTATGATCCACTTGATATGTGTGTAATTCACTAATTGAAATTGAAGAGAAGGCATGTATGAGATGATTTGTTTTAATTAATGCACTCCAATTTCCCTTCTCATTACTCCCAAGACAATATTTGTCAACTTTTTTGTACTCTTTATATTCTTCAGGTGAAGTTTGATCATATTCCGCGAGCAACTGTTGGTCCAGATGAGCCACATGCAGCAAATACAGCCTGGCCAGATGGTGTTCTTGAAAAACAAGATTTAGATATATCTTATCCTGAGAGAGAACAACTAAGTTTGGATGGGTTCTTAAGTTCTGAACTCCCGTCTCACCCAAAGTTGTATCGAGGACAACTGAAAAATGGATTGCGATATCTTATTTTACCAAATAAAGTACCTCCAAATAGGTATGGTTCATCCACAACTGTCCATTTGGTACCTTTTTTATTTTTATTATTTTTTTTATATCTTTTTTAAGAATGAAGTGTTCCAATAAGTTGTACCTGTTTTTTTTGGGGGGGGGGGGGGGTTGAAAAGTTTTACTTTGAAAAAGTGTGGTTTTAAAAAGGCGTATTGAATGGTTTATACATGGATTATGCATGATAATGACAAGCCACAAGTTTAATGTGCAGCTAATTAAAACACGTATCACTTACAAAACATGGAAGTATTGCTCATAGATTTGTAAAATTTTATGCAAATTTCATTGAAATTTAATGTTTCATATCTCTTCGCACAAATATCATACATTGCACTGCAATTTCATTGCTAGAATCATTGCCAATGCAAGGTTATAGGTTAATTCCAAAAAATGTCCATCGCTCCAACATTTTGTTTTCATTTGGTAATCTTCCTTTTAAATAATTGGTTTACTCCAAGGGGTTGCTTCTTTTTTCATGCTTTTAAATGCATTTATTTACTCATAAAAAAATTGTTTACTCTAGGTATGCTTGTCTAAAGTGAGTGCTAATTGAGGATTGATCTCCAACCTAAATTTAGGGGTTGGTATTATTTAATGTTGAAATGCGTTTGGATTAGTTTTTTTTTTCCGTTAGCTTATTAGATTAAATGTAGCTTTTTAATACTCCCTCTTTCTAGGTATAGCTGTACTTTTACCAACTTTTGAGCAAATAAGCTTTTTAACAGAAAGTTAACCCTAATGCACACTTAAATTTTTTTTATAGATGATGTTGATTGGAACTAATCCTAATGTTCAAGTTTTTGTCATTTTTCCGTTTGTGATTCCATATGTGATTAGCACTTGGTTTTATATTTAATGTTGAGTTATAGATGAAATGTTTCAAGTACTATGGTGGTATGGTGACTAACCTCCTTTGCCAATTCACCATTGATGTAGCACAAATATAAAATGATGATGGAAGACAAAGAATCTAGTTCAATATGATTTTTATGTTCAGTGAACTATAATTAGTACCTTTTTTTTTTTTTGATAAGTAAAAGGGATTTATTAAACTATTAGTACCTAATAGTTGTATTTGTTGAACTAGCGTTGATTTTATTAAACAAGCCTCTTGCAAGTTTTGTTCTCTAAACTTGGATTGTTGAAATATTTCTCTACTTCATTGAAAGAGTTGTGACTGGGCATTCTCCAGCTGTTCTTTGTGATTGTTGTTCTATCACCTTTCTTCTTCATCATCAACAATGTTAGGCATACACCTGAAGCAAAACTTTCATTTATTTTATCTCTTTTGTTATAAATAAATAAAAAATGACAATTAGTAGCTATAAAGTGGGGCTAGCCTACCCACTGCAAAACCCTTCCGTCCCACAGGTTGAAAACTTGACATGTCCCTTATGACTTGAAAGTAAAGAAATTTTAAAGAATTAATGGTAGATGTTACAGAAATATGTGATGTGTCAGAGGATTAAACATTAAGTGTCTGGACAAAAGTACTGAATATGCATGTGATAATCTATCATATGTAAACAACTAATATAATGCCTTTAGCTTTAATAGTATGATAAGTTTTGGTTAAAAAAGGAAAATTGTAGAAGCTTGATAATAGGCATAACTTAGAATGTTTTTTCTCAAAGTGCAATGATTAATGAATAAGTTTTCCTCTTCATGTATCAGAAGGGCATAATGGAAAGAATTGCCTATTTGTTTTCTTTGTATTTATTGTCACTTTTGCTAAAAAAAATAGTATGCAGATGAGATGATCTCTGCCCTCTTGCTTGCTCTTATGTAAAAATGATTTGCCTCTTTGTTTTTAGGTTTGAAGCGCATATGGAAGTTCATGCTGGATCAATTGATGAGGAGGATGATGAGCAAGGAATTGCCCATATGATTGAACATGTTGCTTTCCTTGGAAGTAAGAAGCGTGAGAAACTTCTTGGAACAGGAGCCCGATCTAATGCTTATACTGATTTCCACCATACAGTGTTCCACATCCATTCTCCAACTAGCACAAAGGTTTTTTTTTTTTTTCCTATTGCCCTATTGAATTAATTGATTGTAATTTCTGAAAGGATGCCCTATAATCATCTTGTGTTGTGATTCTTCTATTCTTTAATAAAAAATTTATTACTTATAGAAAAGGTTTCTTCTTTTAGTTTTTTAATTAATATTTTCTACTAGGTATAGACCTTTTTATTTTTATTTTTATGATTACAAGGTTTGGATATTGGATACTGATTTAATTGGGCTGTTTGATTTGTTTACTTACCAACTTAAGTTATGCTTCATTGGTAGGTGTTCCTTTTTTCTTGATGCACATGCGCATGTATTGAATTTTCTTTTATACAGAATTTATTAAACTTAGTAGTCGTTAAAAAAGTACTTATTGTAAAGGAACACAAATTTGTGAAGTCAAGTTAGTGACATGCAGAATTTTGTGTTTACTTATGAAGGATAAATAATTCGTATCTCATTTTGTTTTCTTTAAATAAAGAATACAAGTTACAATCAATGTCTCATTCATTTACTGACTGTAGTTGGGTGGTGCTTGCAGGACTCTGATGGAGATCTGCTTCCATCTGTGCTGGATGCTCTGAACGAGGTAAGATTTAATTGGATTCTGCCATAAGCTTTTTGTGTGCGCCTTGTTGTAGAAAGATAATTCATTAGTAAGCTGAGTGTTTGGTACTTAGTGTTTATGTCATGTTAGCATGGAAATCATCTTTTAATTTCTTTCAATTTGTTCCCTTTTTCAAAAAAGCTTTTCTTAGCTGAAGTACAGCATCTTATGTAATGAGTTTTGTAATGCTCTGCCTGACGAAATCTATTTCATTCATGCATAAAGATAGCGTTCCACCCAAAATTTCTTTCTTCTAGAGTTGAAAAGGAACGTCGTGCCATACTTTCGGAACTCCAGATGATGAATACAATAGAGTATCGTGTTGATTGTCAGGTATGGACTAAAGATATTTTTGTGTTTTAGCTGGTTGATATTTGCACATTGGTGGCCAAATGTCATACTTTTCTTGCCTTCTTTTGAACTCAGTTGTTACAACACCTGCATTCTGAAAATAAGCTGAGCAAAAGGTTCCCAATTGGATTAGAAGAGCAGATTAAGAAATGGGATGCAGATAAAATAAGAAAATTTCATGAGCGTTGGTACTTCCCTGCAAATGCAACCTTATACATAGTGGGGGATATTGATAACATCTCAAAGACAGTTGACCAGATTGAAGTATGTCGTAAATCTTGTTATTTATCATTTGTAACATCAGAGTCCAGATGAGAAATATTGTAACTTTTGAATTTGACAATAGTTAGTTTTTTCCATGCAGGCTATCTTTGGGCAGACTGGCCTAGAAAATGAGCCAGTTTCTGCACCTGGTCCTAGTGCATTTGGTGCCATGGCTAGTTTTCTTGTTCCTAAGCTCTCAGCTGGGCTTGCTGGAAGTTTATCTAATGAAAAATCATCTAGTTCTTTAGATCAGTCTAAAATTTTAAAGAAAGAGAGGCATGCAGTTCGTCCTCCAGTGAAGCATAATTGGTCTCTCCCTGGAAGCAGCATCGATGTGAAGCTTCCACAGATATTCCAGCACGAGCTACTACAAAACTTCTCAATCAATTTCTTCTGCAAGGTATGGTGATTTTTTTAATAAATAAATTTACTTGTCATGTTTCATTAATATAGGGCTTCATGTGAAGATGTCTTTGTTTTGTTGGTAAATGCTGTGGTTTGGTCACTAGTTTGTGCCTTTACGACTTTCTACTTAAAGAATAACTTAATTTAAAGGGTAAACTTGAAGAGATAATAAAGGGAATATAGAGAAAACTTTGGAGGGATGCTTTACTGAGAAGTAGTAGATTGCTGCATATTACAATGCTAAAGGAGAATAAATGGAAAATTGGTTTCTTGTTTTCTTTACAAATAGGAGACAAGTGAAAGAAATAGTACCCTATATTTGTCTACATTGGGCTAACAAAATGATTGGCCCTAGAAGAATTTCCCCCCTTTTTGATAAGTAAAGAATATGTTTAAGAGCCCAAAAAAGGGTCTCACCTATTACATGGGGAGTGTATAAGAGCAACACCAAAAAATACAACTCAAGCTAATATCAAAGTTTAAAATTTGGTTAACTTGGTCACTTATCAAAAAACAATTTGGTTAACTTGGTGGTCTTCAGTTTTTTATGATTCATATTTAATGTTTGTAGATTTCAACGAGTGTATATGATTACCATTTTTCTCTTTCTCTTTTTTATTTTTTATTTTTAATATGGATTTTTTTTTTTGGTTGGGGGGGATTTAATTTTGTGCAGATTCCAGTGAACAAGGTTCAAACATACAGTGATTTGCGAAATGTTTTGATGAAGAGAATATTTCTATCTGCCTTACATTTCCGAATCAATACAAGATACAAGGTGGGTTGCAATTATTTTTGTACTATTTTCTACCACTATTATAAATTAGTTGATTGCAATTCAGGTAATTATTGTTTTGTATGAGTTCCCTCCTCCCCCCCCCCTCCCCCCGAAAATTGTTCTGTCTGAGTTGATTGCTAATTACTCTTGTAATCAAAGTATGATTTTCATCGTGTTCCTTTCCTTTTTTGTTTGAGTGGGTTTTCTCTCATCTTCTTCGTTATGCAAGTGAAGATTGTTCCTTAAGCTATGTGTAAATGATAAAAGTATATAAAGGTCATACTTAGTGCACAAAGCTTCTACTTTTGCAAGGTCTAGAAAGATGATGAAAGTATCTAGTACTACTAAAAATGGACAAACAGGGGGTGGGTCCAAATGGACCTACCTTGGTGAGGTTCCACATCATAAAATATAAAAAAAGGGACAAACAATGGAATTTTACTTATTGGTAGTAAATGGTTCAATTTCAATTCCTTACCTGTGTTAACCATTTGCATATTAAAAGGGAAAAAAAGATATAACCAGGTAATGAAATTGCAATAACACGTTTGAAAGATATAACCAGTTAATGAAATTGCAATAATTCATTTGAAACTTTCAATCAGGTTGATAATGGGTACGATAGAGTCTGATTAAATCATTTTGTCTGTGTGCTGAAACCCTGTTTGGTGCTTGGAGAAACCCTTTTTTCCTGTCCAAAAGTGTAGCTAACCTACATAAATTTTCAGAGTTCAAATCCGCCCTTCACTTCAATTGAATTGGACCATAGTGATTCTGGAAGGGAAGGATGCACTGTCACTACTCTTACAGTAAGTGCCGAACCGAAGAATTGGCAGAGTGCAATTAAGGTGGCTGTCCAAGAGGTTTGTACTCTTACCATTCCATAAATACAATCTTCATGCATTGATTTTGGTGTAGTAGCTATGTTATGTTCTTTAGTATCTTTTTTGGTTGTCATCATTGAACCTGATAATGGACTGGCACTCTACCTATCAAAAAAAATAATGGACTGGCACTCAGCTGGACATGCTTGGCTTGCATTTGGGCATGCTTGGGTGGTTATTTGAGGCCCATGGGGCCAGGATGGTACAAAATTCAAGGCCCAATTATTTTTGACGGTGGGAATGGGCTTAATTGGAAATTTCATAATAGAGCAGCCTGTCTTGGGCAGCAAATTTGTGTGTATGTTTTTTTAATTTATTATTAAAATGATTTGACCAAGTAATATATAACACATGTACACCTAAACCCGATCACCTAAACCCGATCCTCTGTCCTTTGGGCATGGCTGATGCCATAATATATTAGTTGGACAGGCTTGGGCAGATTTTTGGGGCCTCATTGGCCTGGCTGGCACAAAATTCAAGACCCAACTATTGTTCAGGGTGGGACTTGGCTTAATTGGAAATTTCTTTGCAGAGCAGCATGTCCTGTAATGCAAAATTAAAATATGATGCAGCAACGACCACTATGAGATTTATATTTTATTGTAGTGGCCAATGCATTCCATTTCTATTTGAAAGAAATTTTGTGGCTGTCTTGATGCCATTGAAGTACTAAGATGATTGTCTTAATTTTCTGCATAATTCTTTTCTTCTAGTATCTAATAAGTTTTGTGTGATGCAGGTTCGAAGGCTGAAAGAGTTTGGTGTCACCAAGGGTGAATTGACACGCTATATGGATGCACTGTTAAAAGATAGTGAACACCTAGCAGCTATGATAGATAATGTGTCATCCGTAGATAATTTGGATTTTATTATGGAGAGTGATGCTCTGGGCCATACAGTGATGGATCAGATACAAGGACATGAGAGCTTGGTAGCTGTTGCTGGAACAGTTACACTTGAAGAGGTAATTTCGTTTATGATGATCCTGCTTGTTATCATCTATTGCATTGATAAATCAAGTTTTATTCTTCTTCCTTTCTTTCCATATTAGGTCCGCAAAAATTTAAGTTCCGCTTTTGTTTCATCAACTTTTATACTAAATATGCAATGACATTGTGCAGCATCACCTTATACTAATTACTTCTTTGCATTTGTAACTTTGTATTACGATTCTTTTGAAAATTTATATTAGTATCATAATATGTAATATATTACAGACAGAAATGTGGTTTCCAAATAGTCTTTTCGTTTGTTCCTGTTAGCCTTTATTAGTTAGTTGAAGTTTGAATTCCCATATTTTTTGTGTTATATTCTTTAAAATTGTTTTCCTAATCCTAATGCCTTTCTGCGTCCAAGTTGAAAGAAAGTATAGGGTTCATTGTAAGTTTTGGTTACCTCAGTCTTATACTAAGCTCCTTTTATCGTCTTGGACTTGTAGTTGATCAACACGTATCTTTTTTTGGTAATTATCAACAAATGTTTGGTAATTATCAACAAATTTTGTATCTTAAACTTGTATGATTGTACTAGCCAAAAAAAAAAACTCTTATGATTGTGGCAGTGTTTACAATTTTCAAATTTACCTGGTACCAAATGCCTTGATTTCCAAGAAAAATATACGATGGGAGAATAAATTATTGGCAAGCTTAATGTTAGGGGGCATGTTTTCAAGTTAGTTTTGGTGCATGTGGGCTCATTTAGTCTTGAAATGTTTCAGTTTGCCATCGGAGCTATAATCTGATCACTTTTATTTCTTCTGTTTTTTATCTGCATTGCTCTCTTGCATTTTATGTTTTCAATTTCTAAATAAATTTTGCGGTGCAGGTAAATTCTGTTGGTGCTAAGGTGTTGGAGTATATTGCTGATTTTGGAAAAGCCACTGCACCCCTTCCTGCAGCGATTGTAGCATGTGTTCCCAAGAAAGTGCATGTTGAAGGAATGGGTGAAACCGAGTTCAAGATATCCCCAAATGAGATTACAGATGCTATGAAAGCTGGATTAGAGGAACCCATTGAGGCTGAGCCTGAGGTTTTTTTTTTATCATCAATTTTGCTTCCTTCCCACTTAAATTTTTTTGTATGGTAAAAGCTTCTTGCAAAGTAGATTTTATTGCTGATTTCGTTTTCCATATTTGAGCAGCTTGAGGTGCCAAAAGAGTTGATTACTTCATCACAGTTACAGGAGTTAAGGCTCCAACGAAGACCATCATTTATTCCTTTAAGTCAAGAAACGAATGCCACAAAAGTGCATGACAAGGAAACGGGGATCACTCAATGCTGTCTTTCAAATGGAATTCCCATTAATTACAAGGTATTTTTGGAGATGTTTGTATTCAATTGCTTATGAAGCAATTACAATAAATGGACATTCACTATTTCAATATTTTTGAAATGTGATTGGATCTGGTCTACTGTATCTGCATGTATGTGCTTAGATATGGTTCTAGAAGAATGGAACCTTGGTTTAAGATGCAGTTTTTCTTTTGAGACATGTTTGTATATCTCTTCTATTAATATAATTTGATTTTTACCTTTAAGCATCTCTGTCTCTCTAATGTTCATCATTCACTATTCACATCTTTCTTATACACAGATTTCTAGTACTGAAGCCCAAGGAGGTGTAATGAGGCTTATAGTTGGTGGGGGGCGAGCGGCTGAAAGCTCTGAGTCAAAAGGAGCTGTTGTCGTGGGTGTTCGAACTCTTAGTGAAGGAGGTCGTGTTGGCAACTTTTCAAGGGAGCAGGTATCAACACTTTATTTTTCCAATTTTAACCGAATGAAAGCAATCCTTATTTGTACATTCCATATGGCCAGAACCATAATATTAGTTTTGCATCCCAGTTTCAAGATGGGGAGATACAACTTTGCCACAAGGCTATCGTAAGGATTTATAGCTAAATGAAATTTTCTAAAAAATGTTAGATAATGTTTGTCACTTATTGGTTTTTCATTAAAAAAAAAAAATTAGATGAGGGTTTTGGTATTCTGTTTGTTCTTTTTTTTTTTTTTTTTTAACTGTCACTAATCATTGGCAGAGAGAAGATTCTTATTGGTTGATATATTTCAGGCATTGGTCAATAGTTTCTGAATTAATTTTGTGAGAGATTTTTTTACTTAAGTATCTGAAACTATTTGAATTTAGATAATTTGAATGATAGCTAAAAAATAAGGAGCAACTCATGTTTGTTATTCCTATATATATAGCTGCCGTTCCCTTTCCCTGCTGGGTATTTGATTTGAACCATGGGACAGAGTGATTAGTCAGTTGTTATTTGATGAGACCCACATTCATTTGCTCTTATCACCAGATAATGTGCTTGTTCTACTTGTATTCTGTCAGGATAGATTGACCTCCTCCTGTTATGCTAATTGTGTGCCATATGCTTAATGTGCTTCTGCAGGTAGAACTTTTCTGTGTGAATCATCTGATAAATTGCTCTTTGGAGTCTACAGAGGAGTTTATTTGTATGGAGTTCCGTTTTACATTAAGAGATAATGGGATGCGTGCAGCTTTCCAGTTACTTCATATGGTGCTGGAGGTAAGCCCATTGTCAACAGTACTTGTGGTTTCAGTCAGTAATGTTTTTGAAGTTTTGGGCTTCACTTTTTTGTCCCAAGCAGAATAAGAATTAGAACCCTAATTAATCTCCATAAATTCATGTGAGTGACTGTTTTTTAATATTCACTTCTGTGTGAATATGAGGTCCCATCCTATGAACAACAGATATTTGAGGAGATAGAGGTAGGTGATTTGGGTTTCAGTTCTTCTGTCACTTGGCCAGAAACCAAAAGTTACTACAAAATGAAAGGAGTTTTATCGTTTATCATTTTTTAAATGAATTAAAAAAAGAAAAAAAAAAAAAGAGTTTTATCAATTGTGAAGTCATAATCATTATTATCTTAATTTAAAAATTGATTTATTTGTAACATAGAAATGAACCAAAAAGGAAAAAAGAAGCATGCGCTTTCATCAATATTTCCTGAAATTACAGTTTGCACATTCCATTTTATTTTTACCAAACCGGTTAGGTTTACATCAAAATGACTGCCATTAAAAGTTGAGGGACAATGCATTTCTATGACCCAAAGAACTTGTATGTATTACACACTCCAGGGGTTGCAATGGGTGGGGAGATTGTTTCCTGAGCCTTCCTCCCTCTTCCCTGTGCCCTTGCTAGGGATATTAATGTTTTTGTTCATTCAAATACCTAATGGTGGTTTTCTGGGTTTGCAGCATAGTGTCTGGCTCGAAGATGCATTTGATAGAGCGAGACAGTTATATTTGTCATATTACCGGTCCATTCCGAAAAGCTTAGAGCGGTCAACTGCTCACAAACTCATGTTAGCAATGTTGGATGGAGATGAGCGTTTTGTTGAGCCTACACCAAATTCTCTACAAAATTTGACATTGCAATCTGTGAAGGATGCAGTGATGAATCAGTTTGTTGGCAATAACATGGAGGTGCATAGTTACCTACTTCTAGATCTTTTTTGTGAACATCACTGGATGACGTATTGCTTTTGAACACTGCATTTCTTATCATGAAAAGCTTGTATGTATTCAATCGACAGGTGAGTATTGTTGGGGACTTCTCGGAGGAGGAGATTGAGTCTTGTATTCTTGATTACCTGGGCACAGTTGGAGCACCAAGAAATTCTGAGAGTACACATGAATTCAGGCCAATCCTCTTTCGACCATCTCCATCTGATTTGCAGTTTCAGCAAGTGAGAAACAAAGCTGGTTTAGTTGAATACTTCCATTTGTTGATGCTTTGGACATTATTAATTCTGTGATGCATCTGAAGTACTTTTTGATTGAGTTGTGCCTAGTTTGAATTCTGAGTGGCTGTAGTTTATACATCAACCATGTGAGTACTTATATTTTATTTGTCCAGGTATTCTTGAAAGACACCGATGAGAGAGCATGTGCATATATTGCCGGCCCAGCACCAAACCGTTGGGGTCTTACAGTAGATGGCAAAGACCTGTTAACATCAATTAGTAATATTTCAACAGCTGAAGGTGAGTTGGTGCATCATATCTAGAACTAGGTATAAAACGTGATTGGGAATTGGCTATTCATATGTCATTGCTGGGCAATGCCCTTTGCAGTTGCACAGCCAAAATCTGAAGAACTGCACTTGGAGGGGACAAATTTGGAGAAAGAAATGCAAAGAAAACTTCGTGGTCATCCACTTTTCTTTGGCATCACTATGGGGTTGCTGGCCGAGGTCATAAATTCTAGGTAGCTCTTCCTGCACAACTGTACATTTCTCTTAAAACTTATGTTTGTGTATCAGAATAACATCAGATTAGAATATGGTTTCTGAAACTTTTGTTTTCCTTTGGATTACTTGTCATCATTAATTTACATAAAATGTGATAATATAGCTTCGGAATTGCATAGCAGGAGCATTAGCTGTGATGGCTGTAGATATTTCTCAAGCACCTTCTGTTCCATGCAAAGTTATGAATTTTGTGTCGTACCAGATGGTATGGCTGAAAGATATCCTACCAGTCACCAAACCAGTATAATAACTCCCTAGAAACTTACGGGTCAAATACTGGGACATTTCAACTAGGTCCAGTCTTTTTGGCCAATTTCAGTAGTCTTGAGCTGATACGAGACAGTTTTTTTGGAGTTTTTTGAAATTTTCTATAACTTGGAGACAGTTGAAACTTCTTCTTTGATCTCTCTGTGGTCTTTGCTATTTGTTCTCCTCCACTAATTTTGGTTTCTCTGTTTGCTCGCATCACCCTAAGTTCAATATCTTGCATAATGTGGCCTCATAGAATGAGTGGTGTTTTAGAATTTAGAGTCTTGAGACACACAAATAGACATTCAGTCTTAGACACAGAGATAGAGAGTTCCAAGCCTACCACAGTGGGACTTCTAGAGCAAAAAACAACAGCATTAATATATATATATATATATATGATAGTTTTTTCCGTTAAGTTTGAAATTTGGGACAGTGTTGTTAAATGGAAAATCTATTCTACGTAATGGTTGTAATTGTGAACTCTAAGTTGTGTGTGTTTTTTTGACATTTGGTGTATAGCCTAGCATGTAGTTTAAGTTGTGTGTGTTTTATACTGTGGGTTATTGTATATAATGTTAAGTAATTTTTTAAACTGTCAAATTAGTTTCACATTTATGAATATGTATAAAGTGGTAAAAGCCAAAACGATACACTAGTATTAACTAGTATTGAAATATTTTGACCAAACCGAAAGTCTCCAATATGGTATTGACAACTTCCTTTCATGTGCTTTGTACAGGCTTTTTACATCTGTCCGGGATTCTCTTGGGCTGACATATGATGTATCATTCGAATTAAACCTATTTGATAGACTTAAGCTTGGATGGTATGTAATATCAGTAACGTCAACTCCAGGGAAGGTGTGTGTTCAATTTCAAGTAGTCTTATAAAATTGCTTTCCTGTCATTTCAACCTTTTTCATCAGTTTGGATTTACTAAATATTCAGGTACATAAAGCTGTTGAGGCATGCAAGAGTGTTCTCAGAGGTTTGCATAGCAACCAGATTACTCCAAGGGAGTTGGATAGGGTTAGTTACTACCCAAACTGTTCGTGTTGCTTCTCATGATAGCATTATTATTTAAAAAAAAAAAACTTCCAATTAAGCAAGCACGACAAGTGCCAGATATGTGAAATGAACTTTTTCAGAAGTTTAGGTGCTCCAAGTCTTCCTAAACTTGGCATGGTGGTTCAACATCTGTCCACACCCCCCCCTGCTCCCCCATGTTCCTTGGCGTAAGACCAAGAGTTTGTCTTTGTAATAATAAAATATATTAGTATTTTTGCTTAAAGTTTGTCCATTCCTTGCATCTATTGCATTTGCAGGCTAAACGGACCCTTCTCATGAGACATGAAGCTGAAATCAAGTCAAATGCCTATTGGCTTGGATTGTTAGCCCACTTGCAAGCTTCTTCTGTTCCAAGGAAGGTAAAATGGGAACATCTCCTTGAGAGAAAATAATTTATAGATATCAAGTAGAAATTTTGCTGTTGGAAGCAAAAATAGAGTCTAGTTGCCTATGTTGCATGGAATCTTGACATTTCCCTATAATTTCTTATGTTCATTGTTTTGTATTAATATTGCCCCCTGTGGCTCAGGACATATCATGCATCAAAGATCTTACATCACTATATGAAGCTGCTAGTATCGAGGACATATACCTTGCTTATGACCAGTTGAAAGTAGATGAGAATTCTTTGTATTCGTGTATTGGGGTTGCTGGGGCTCAGGCTGGTGAGGAAATTACTAATGAGGATGGATCAGGTGAAGGTTTTCCGGGAGTTCTTCCTGTGGGACGTGGTTTATCGACAATGACACGGCCTACAACATGACCTTGGAAATTACTCTGTTGTCTTGTCTTGGATTGCTATTGAGGCTAGAAGGTATCTTTCTTGGTAGCATGAAATTGTGTTTAAAATGCATTCCAATAAATGTACGTGTGTGTGTGTGTAATTGTTCTTTTGTTTGAGGTTAACTTTTCACAAGCTTGGGTCTTTTACTAGCATGCAAGCTAGACGCACGTACACAAACCTACTATCACACACAAAAACATACTATTATGGGATTGAAGCTATTATGCTTGGAGCTTTGAAAGCGTTGTGCTCTAGAATTGCAAGTAGTATTAGGGGTGATCTCTTGGGAAGTCCTTGTGTTGCATTTCTTTCTTTTACTTATAAAAAGAAACAAAAGGGGGGATTACCATCTAAAGGAGAGAGAGAGAGAGAATGAATGTATGTTGAGTCCAACTTCCAGACTTCATACTCTCTACCTAATGGTGCATACGACTATCATGTAGGCAATAATGTTAGCAGTACATTTACAAGGCACTAATTGCTCTTGTGATGTAGGATCTTTAGGAATTCAGCACTAAATTTGATTTCTTGATGAGATCTTGAAGGGTTCTTGAATAAGGATTGATATTTAAGGGCTCAGGTATAGAAAATATTGAATCTTAAATACTTTGATGGCTGTTTGGTGTTAAACAGTGAATAGTCAATAGAACAAGAAATAAAGAAAGGTAAACACTAGGCAAACACACTTAGGTTTTCCTAAGCAATCACACTTAGGTAGGAGAAGGCAATCACACACTCAAAGATTAAATAAGCTGCTGAAATTTTATTAAAATCAATCTAACTATGAGTATTATTGATTACAATAAAGACTTCATATAGGCTGTTATTAAATCTTTTCCTAGAAGGATTAGGACTCTAAATAATCCATTCCTAGAATGACTAGGATTACTGAGAACAAACAAACTGACAAAGTACTTAAGAACTTCTAAACTAAATAGGAAAAGTAATCAAAACATAAAAGACTCAATGGGCCTTTGGACCTTTGGTACAGCCGAGGACAGCCCATCCCATGAATTTGGAAATTACCAAGTTGCCCGTATTCTAGTAAAACTTAATAAAGCTGATAAGCAGCAAATATACAAGAAAAAAAACAATAAAATAAGCAGTGGAGATCATTTGTTTAAATGTTTTGTTGTGAAAGAGCTCCCAAGTTGTCTTTTGCTTCTTAAATTGAGATGCTCTGTGAAAGGTCTCAGAAACGAATGAGATTATTATAGAAACCTGTGCTTATCCCTTCAGCAGCAACCTGAATTGTAAACTAACATTCACAGCACTAAATAACTACCCTGAGTGCAGCAATGTTAAATAATCAAAACTTCACCACATTTTTTGAAATTTATTTAGGTTTAGTTTATAGTTTGCATGAGAGAGCATGCTATGTCCTGTCTGCCCAGTAGATGTGAATGCTTTGTCTTCAATCCTTGTATGTTGTAAGTTATGTGCCGAAGACTTGATTGTCAGTTGCAATTGCTTGTATATGTGTGGCAGTAGGGATATCATTGTTTCTTTCCCTTTTGTGTGTGTGGCTGTGGGTATTAATAGTGAACTCATTTTTGCATGTCAGATTTGCCTGCCAAAAAAAACGAGTGTCCATCAGATTGGCATAGACGCATGGTGAAAAGCTCACATTGCTTGATGCCTTGATATGAAGACCCTTTTACTGAAGTTGTCGGTGGAATTTGCTCATTGCCTTGGGCCTTGGACGTTCAAACAGTCCAAAGTAGTAAGCCTATACATCAAGTTGATTGATCGTTAAATGCGTAATAAAATCTTGTCCTAATCAATTTTGCTTTTTATTTTTATCAGTAGTTGAAAAGCATCGGTACTGATTATTTATTGATACAATGTAATTATTGGATGAGGAAACAAAAAATGTATAGCTTTTATAGTATACAGAAGCCAGCAGCTGGCTTTTTGGCTTGATCAAGAGCATACACGCTGGATTCAACTCTCTCTCTCTCTCTCTCTCTCTGTTTTAATTTTAGTTTCACCCTTGCAGGGACCATAAGTGGTTCACCAACCTTCTGCCCAATCTTTCCGTCGTTAATCTTTTTGAGCAAGCTCTTGTTTATTTTTCCCCGTCATTTTGATTTTTCCTGTATAATTTATTTATGCTTGATTTTCTTCTTGGTGCTTTTGTTTCATTGACTTTGCAAGCAGTAATATCTGGTGTCACATGACACACACAAACGCTTTACTTATTTTTGTTACTATTTATGGATCTTATTACAATTTTTTATACTATTCATAAGTCCCACTATATTATTTCAGCTACATTTTATCTTTATTTACAGTATTTTCAGCACAAAATTTTTAATTTCAGCTAAATAAGCTATTCCCAACCATACTCTTAACTATTAAAAGGATAATGGTAAATGGTAATCTTCTCATTAACTATTTCAATTATTGTAAGGCTTTAAATTATTGGTTATATTGCCGTCTCAAAATAAAGTGTTGTATGAGCAGTATTTTATATAAGTTTAGTTTGTATTAAGTATGCGTTTGGCATGGATGAAATTTGTCAATTTATTTTACTATTCAGTTTATTTTTACTACTATTTTTGAGTTTTACTGTATTTTTTGGTACTATTTATGAGTTTCATTGTACTATTTCACTGAATTTTTACATTTATTTACCGTACTTGCTTAAATTCCATTCATGAGACTTGTTCAACTGAAACTTTAATTGGAAGTTGGCAAGACCTTTACTTGACAATTGCTTGATTGAGATTACATGAGCAGTAAATTGATTTTGTTTTGTTGCTTGCTTAACCTCATTCCCTATATAAACTATCCTATTATAGAGAGCGAGAGGAGGCTGTCTATTTCATAATTACAATTTTATTTTTTGGATTTTAAAGTTTATAAATTGACGTGTTTATTTAAAATTTAAATGATGTGATTGTACCTTTGATATATGAAACTGGGCATTTCAAATAGAGAGGATCTTGTCTAAAATACCACATCAATTAGTTAATTACTAAGTAAGTCTTCGGTTTATAAACCTCGTTAGTACTTACAAAGATTAGGCTATTTTGTAAGTGCTAGTGTTGTAATTCGTATTTTCCCACTCCCTCCTTTTCCATTCCTTATCTTCTATCTATATTATCTCAAAAAAAAAAAAAAAATCTTTTTCTTTGGTGTAGAGCAACAACACCAATCCATTCCAAAATTGGTGGTTAAGCTCTGCTGTAGTGATGATATTGTAGTTGAGATTTTAAGGAAAAATAACTTGTAGGTGAGATTTTAAGGAAAAATAACTTGAGGCCACGATACTAGGACAATAGAAAGTCTAAAACTTTTTATCCTTAACCCCTTTCAATCACCAAGTTGCTTTTTCATTACCTTAGATGTGTAAGTTATCTTCCCATTATAGCTCAAATATTATATATATATATATATATATATATAATTTACATTTACATTTACATCCGATAAGATTTGGAACAGCTAAAAGATTGAGGAGTTGTTTGGTTAGTATTTTCAAACAATTATTTTTAGTTTTTAATCAATATTTCACGCATTTCAATGCACTTTTTCATTCACTTGTATTTTCACAAATATTTTCAAATAACAATTTTCAATTTTTAAATACATTTACCAAACGGGCCTTGAATCTCTTTTTTTTTTTTGGGTTAACAATTGAATTTCTGTTTATTTAAACAAATTTAATATGCAACGCAAAAAATAATGCTTGCCAATTTATTTGATTTTTTTTTTTTTTTGTACACGTAAAGCCAAGCTAAGCCATAGATTTTTATTTTTATTTTTTTAGAGTGAATTTGCTTTTTTTTTAACTTATTTATTTATTTAAGGTAAAATTTTTAAATCTTTACTTTTTCTAATTACAATAGTATTTTTGTTCTTTTTCTAAAAGGAAAATAAGCTAACAAAAATAAGGAGCTCGTCGCTTTGGGCTTGCAGTGCAAAGCGATGAAGGAAATTCAACTTAAACCTAAAATAATGTTTTTTTTTTTTTTTGGATTTTGTAAGTCGGTCTCTAAATAATATATAACAAATTAACAACGTAAAAAAGGAAAACAAAAAGTACAGAACAAAAATAATAATCTCATCTATCAAAAAAAAAAAAAAATCTCCCAGACACAGTAATAGTAGAAATTAGAAAAGAAAGAGAAAGAAAAAAGAGAGAGAGAGAGAGAGAGCAAAAGTGGCGGTCGAGGTCTTATTCCTCTGGACTCTTCAACTCTTCTTGTTTCTGGTGTCTCCGCGGCACTAAGGTACTCTCTCTCTCTTTCTCTCTCTCTCTCTCTCTCTCTCTCTCTCTCTCTAGTTCGTTGTAAGTTTTTTTTATAGAGTCTTGATTTTGCTTGTTAGCTTTCACATCTTCTTGTTATTATTGCTTTTAGTTATAGCAGTTCTTGGAATATTTTCACTGATTAGATTTGTCCTTGTGTGCCACACTTTTTTTTTATCCTTTTTTTTGGGGAAAAAAAAAAAAAAAAAAATTTGTATTTTCTTTTGATATATTATTAAAGATTATTGTGCCAAATTAATATTTTTATTTTCTTAATACACTTCTTCTGTGTTTTCTTTATGTATCAAATTAACATTTTTATTTTGTTACTACACTTTTTTCTGTGTTTTCTTTTTGTATCATCATGCCTGTGTTGCCCAAACTTGTTAATTTGGAATGAAAGAAGAAGTCTGCTATCTCATACTTAATCCAAAGAAAGAAAAGGGTCTCTCTTATGTGCTTTGACTAAGTAATTTCTAACCTTTTTTTGTTAAATATGTACATGGGTGTTTTACTTTCGAAATCAATTTGTTTATTTGTTTTTCAATCTGACTTCAAATCCACATTAGGTTCTTAGTGGAACCAATTGTAGTTAATTTGCTTTAGGTGGAGAGCTGGAAACTCTGTTAATATTTTGATTTATTTGGAAACTGTGTTGTTTTTAATCTTGATTAGCTTTGAATTCACCTCTTCTCAGATCACATTATGGAAACGGGAGGCAATTCCCTTCCGTCCGGCCCTGATGGGGTGAAGAGGAAAGTGTCATATTTCTATGACCCGGAAGTTGGAAATTATTATTACGGACAAGGTCATGCGATGAAGCCTCATAGGATTCGAATGACACATGCTCTTTTAGCCCACTATGGATTGCTTCAGCATATGCAGGTCTTGAAGCCCACTCCTGCTAGAGATAGGGATCTTTGCAAGTTCCACGCTGATGATTATGTGAATTTTCTTAGAGCCATCACCCCGGAGACGCAGCAAGATCAGCTGAGGCTGCTAAAGAGGTTTAATGTTGGTGAAGACTGCCCGGTATTTGATGGTCTTTACGCATTCTGTCAGACTTATGCTGGGGGTTCAGTTGGTGGTGCTCTTAAATTGAATCAAGGAGGCTGTGATATTGCGATAAACTGGGCTGGTGGGTTGCATCATGCCAAAAAGTGTGAGGCTTCTGGATTCTGCTATGTGAATGATATTGTCTTGGGAATTCTGGAGCTCCTCAAAGTACATGAGGTTTGTCAAATTTTCTTATCTTGTATTTGTTTATTTTCATGCATGAGATCAGGACCAATTCAGGAATGTATGTTTCTTTTTGGTATGTTACACACCCAATGGGGCCTTGAAAAATGACCTCACCCTCCACCCCATTCTTGCGGGAGTAGAAAATGCCATTTGAACTATAGCTCATTGGCAGTTCACATTAATTCTTGAATGAATTGAACTGAATTTATAAATCATCATGGAAAAGTCCATGTAATTTTTATTGTTGTTGTTTGTTGTTTGATGAATTGGTGAATTGGAGGAATCAGCTTTTTGAATTGTTAGGTTTTGAGATGTGTTGTCTACACTTCAGATGATAAAACACCATACAGTTACATATATAGACCCTCTCTCTCTCTCTCTCTCTCTCTCTCTCAAGTTCATCACTAAAAAAGTCTGTTTGGTTGCCATTCCTTGTCTATTTTATTATTCATGTTGAAGGCACTATTATTCTACTAATTTTAGAAGAGCTGCAGATGCCTTTTTTTCTGGTTGATTTTTTTCCTGTCGTACTCTCTAGTTCTTTGTTCTTCTATTTTGAGATGAGCAAGAAATTTTATTTTCTTTTTCTTTTTGAGGTCTAGTTAGAAGTTACTCATCAAGCTTGTGTTAAGTGTGATATAAAGTGTAACACACATATCATGCAACTGATAGTGGTATTATGTTGATCTATTCATTGCCTTTTCAGCTACTTTTGCCTTTGGTATAAATGTTTGATAAACATTTTGCTCTTTCTAGGAAATTACCATCAAGTCCTGCATATGCATAAATACAAGTGATTAACAAAAATGACTGCATTGTCTGTCAGTCATTTTAAATAGGAGTTTCCATGCAAAAAGTGCTGTTCATTAATGAGTGCACTTTACATAGTGTTACCATTGTTTGTATCAATCGATCCCCTAGGATGCCTTCGAATATAATTGTTTGATTGGTAATTGCTCATTATTGTTATTTCTTTCTTGCCAATGAGGTCTAACTCAAATGACACCTCCACGGCTCTACCCCTTGTAAGAGCAAGGTGGAGGGTGGGGAAGTTCATTACTCATCAGGTGTGTGCATAACTTACCAATAAATATATATATATATATTCTTCTTTATACCAGGATGCCTTCTAAAATGAAAAAATGCAAAACTTTAAAGTCTGATGGTTATTTTTTAATTTGGGTGTTGGGGTGTGATAACAGTTCTTGGACTGACCAACATCATGAGGTATGTTTTTGCATTTGTGTCACCAGTCATTATCAGTGCAAAATTTCGCTTTGAGATATGCTTGAGTTCAAACAATTCTTGAAATAATTTGATGAATGACAAGTTGTTTCATGGAATTTGGCACGAATTGTTGCTAAGCTTTTGTGAATGTCATGGATTAATGACAAATTGACACCAATCCTTTTAATTATCGTGTTCATCATTAGTTTTATTGTTTTCAGATGGCAACTTGAATTCAGCTCTAAGATTTTGGCTGGCTGAAAAAGAGATGTAGCAAATGATGTGTTACTATCTACTGTTTGCTGTAAATGGTCATCAATATAACTCTGTGTTCTCATATCAATGCAGCGTGTTTTGTATGTGGACATTGATATCCACCATGGTGATGGTGTAGAGGAGGCTTTTTACACAACTGATAGAGTCATGACTGTTTCATTTCATAAATTTGGAGACTATTTCCCTGGTACAGGCGATATTCGTGATATTGGATATGGAAAAGGGAAATATTATTCTCTTAATGTACCCCTAGATGATGGTATTGATGATGAGAGCTACCAGTCATTGTTTAAGCCAATAATAGGTAAAGTGATGGAAGTTTACAGGCCTGGTGCTGTGGTCCTACAGTGTGGTGCAGACTCTTTGTCTGGTGACAGATTAGGGTGTTTCAATCTATCGATTAAAGGCCATGCAGAGTGTGTTAGATTTATCAGATCTTTCAATGTTCCGCTTCTATTGGTGGGTGGAGGTGGTTATACAATACGAAATGTTGCTCGTTGCTGGTGTTATGAGGTATTCTATATTTTTGCAATGCAATTATTGAGTTTGCTTCAGATAAACCTATATAATTTATTGATTTAAGAAGCTTAATGTTATGTGTTGGTTTTGGTTTTGGTTGCTGTATAATGACCATTTTTAACAAAAACTTTAGAAAATGCCACTGGATGGCATGGAATTTGGGTGACATTTGGAAAATTTAATAAATATGTAGTAAGAAATCAATATGTGCAGTGTAATTTACAATTATCCTAAAATTCAGGAGCTTACTAGAAAGTACAATGAAAAATTACAAAAAGCTATGAGCCTAAGATATGTGTCCTTATTTTGTATAAAAGCCCTCATTTAATTTTAAAATGTTGAAACCCTGATTTTTTAAGTATTGCAATTGTCATTGTTATAAGGTTTGATGTGGTCCTAAGACTCATTATCATGTTATTTGTTGAGCAGACGGGTGTTGCACTTGGGATTGAAGTTGATGATAAGATGCCACAACATGAGTATTACGAGTACTTTGGTCCAGACTATAATCTTCATGTAGCTCCAAGTAACATGGAAAACAAGAACTCCCGTCAATTATTGGATGAGATAAGAGAAAGACTCCTTGATTATCTATCTAAGCTGCAACATGCACCAAGTGCCCAGTTCCAAGAGCGCCCACCTGATACACAGCTTCTTGAGGTTTTTTTTTGCATCTCTTATCATCATTATATTGCCATGGTATATGTTGTCCTCATTTCTTCTCTGCCTAACATTTTCAAGTAAGTTCTATTATGAGCACTAAACTGATAAATCCTTGTTCATTTATGCGACATTCTTAAAAATAAATAAATAAATCTTATTTTCTCTCTCTCTCTCTCTCTCTGAAATAGTGATTAAAAAAAAGGAAGGAATGAAAAATGAAAACCACTTTATAGAGCTTAAATCTCAGAATTAATAATTATGTAACTCTCTATGTTCGTCCAACTGTGTATTCTACCATTGTGGATGTTAGATCAGAATAAGTGTAATTATTCAAGTTTTCTGTCTTTTATGATGATATATTATGATTCTAAACTGTGGATGTTGGATTTGCAATTTATTATTTGTGGAGTGATACATATAGCTTAATCTGAAGGCTTTGGTGTTAATGAGGAAAGGAGTAGAAATTAGTTGAAAATATGTGTGTGGAAACTGGTACAGAGTGCTTTGAAACTTGTGTTTAATATATGGTGCAGGAAATTTTGCTGCATAATTGAGAATTCTTAATTGTTAGCACATACATACATAAAAGATATGGAAGTCCCAAAATATCCTCATGGTAGGAACCAAAACACTATTTGATTGACTTGACCCATCTAGAATGTACTTCATTATGGCTACTCATTTCAAAATATTTTTGTTCCTTTTTGTTTGTTGCTTAGAGTGCTTACTTTGTGCCACTCTCATTTTATGGCTTAGCATGCAATGGGAAGGACTTTGGATGTTAATACTTTCTTTCTTTTTTCTTTTTTTCTTTTTTCTTTTTAAAATTTCAAACAATCACATGCATTGGTTGCTGCTATATTAAAACCTGCTATAGTCATACTTGGCTAATCCAAGCTTAGGAGAAGTAAAGAGTATGCAAATATGTGAAATGTTAGTGTTATGCATGTGCACACTAGATTAGTGTGAGTTTCTAGAAAAGTAAAGCAGAACATCTAACTGTTATTCATGTGCTCTTTTGGGTGTGAGTTAGCACTATGCAGTCTTGTTTCAAACCCCATTTCCCTTCCCGATATCATGTTTATTGTCATTATTTTTGTCGCCATTATTTTGGTCTGGTATTAGATTGCTTATAATACTTTGATGTCATTGCCTAAATTCCAATATATAGGTGGAATTTGTCCAAGTTAAAGATTAAAAATGTTTTTGTCTTCAGGATGATGAAGATCAAGATGATGGAGATGATAGATGGGATTCTGACATGGATTCTGATGATGACCGGTATGCAAAGTACCCCTCCCCTCCTCCTTCTGTGTGTGTGCTCACACAGTCGCGCATTTGTTTGTTTCTTGAGGTTGCTAACAATTTTGTCTCTTTCTATTGCGCAGTAAACCTTTGCCAGGACGAGTAAAGAGAGAATACATCGAATCTGAACCTAAAAATTTGGTATGTTCAAATCTGTTATCTGTTTCTCTCTGTAATTACCAAAATTAGTATCACACAACTTAACTTAGTTACACAGCTAGAGATTAATTTGTCTTTTCTGGCTTGATTTTTATTTAGTTTCAAGTGGTAATTTATCTCTCTTCTGTTATACTTGAAAGTAAAGAAGTGAGGTCAATGTTTCTATTCCTGATCAAGAAAAGGAATTCTGGTTATAAAGCATTGAATCTGTTCTTCAATGTAATGTCTCCACTGTTGGTCATTCACAGGAGTCTTGTCTAGATTAGGCAAGTGGCAGTTATATTGGTCTTCTTTTACCCTTTTTATTTTTCCTTTTTGTCTTTTATTGGGGACTCGTGAAATGTTATTTTAAGTTCTCCCAATTGGGTTTTGAAGTTTACAAAAATGCGTCTTTTCTTTTCTCTTTGCCCCCTCTTTAAACTATATGAAAGTTATGGCTTATAGTCTTCTGCTTCTTCTGTTGTGTTAAAAGTGTGTAATATTCTGTTTACAAGTGTTGTATAGTTCAACTCTAGCTGTTGAAAGTGAAGTTTATTACATAGAAAAGAGTCATTTGGGGTTAACATCTCCCTTGTCTATTATGCCACTATCGAAGGCATTAATTAAGTACTTTTGTGACTTTCAGGCACCAAATATGATGGCAATAGATGAGCCATCCATCAAAGTGGAGCAGGATAACTCGAACAAATCATCGGATCAACACACTGATATGAACTCATGACCAAAGATCGATAGAGTGCCTCAATAGCATGCAATATTTGTACACTTGTATCTATTGTGGCTTCAATCACAGCATTCTCACATTGTTCAACAGGATTGTTTCAAACGCTTTATTGAATGGGCGTGAAAATTTAAAAATTGTGATCCTTATGTGCCCTTTGTTCTTCCCCTGTGTGCATATTTCAACGATACCATTGGTGTTATTAGTCGCATTTTCAATTATCATCCACAATCAATTATTTTGAGTTCTCTTCACTTGGTTGGTGGAAGATATTCTTGTAGTTTGTAATTGTAAAACTGTTGTAGTACCTTGAGATACTTTCTGCATATTGGCTGGCCAAACGACATACTTATCTAAGCCATGAGGCAACTTTTATTTTTTTTTTCTTTTGATGGTGATGGCATTTTCTAAACTTGAATTTATATGTAATGATTCATGCCTAAGCTATTATCTTATGAGCTCTTTGATAAATTATTTAAAAAATAACCCTTACGAGGGAAAATTTTGGGGGCCTAGATAATGTCCTAATTCTAGTTTTAATCAAGCCATGAGAATTATTGATTTACCAAGTTTTACCTTCTTCTCTCTCTTCCTTTTTCTCCTTTTGATAATAGTAAAACCCTTACATAAGGTTTAGTTTTTATTGAATTTAATATCCGCTCGACATCCAGACTCCCAAGAAAGTAAAGCCCGAAAGCCAAGATGCCTTAAAATGCAACTATGCTTGCATTTGATTTAATTAAGAATCTCAAAAGACTATTATTTATGGAGGATGTAACAGTTTATTTGGTACATTCCTAGAAATCCTATAGAAGTTACTATTAATTTTCTCAAAATATCATTAACATTTCTAGAAATTATTTATTTTTCTCAAAATACCATTAAGTTAATAAGAAAATTAATATGAACCGCAACTTAAGTCAATTATCCTAAAATATATAGTCTAATAATTTCAAATAACACATGCAAATAGAAAATAATCATTTCAAATTCTTTTTTACAATGGTTTATGAAATCATCTTGCTTTGTCAACTAAAATTATTTAAAGGACAAACAATTCCAAATAAAAGAGAGAAAAATCAAAGCAAAAACTAATATTTTCAAATAACATGTATTAAAAAAAAATTATCTCAAATTCTTATTTTCAATGGCTATGAACATGGTTTTAAAAACCAAACCAAAGATAAAACCGTTTTTGCCTCTAATTCCCGATTCAATCCGGTTTTTGACCGGTTTTAGCCAATTTTGACCGATTTTTAAAACCACGTTTTGAACTCATCATGCTTAGTAAAAAAAACTAATCCTTAAAGGGTGATGAATATAACCAGTACACTTTTTATTAAAAAAAAAAAAAAATTTAAAAACATTTATACGAAACTTCTACCCCAGCCCCAGCACATGCAATGGAGCCGCCAGATCATGCACATGCAATGGAGCCGCCGGATCATGAAATAGTAACTGCATCTCCAAAAAATAATCCCAAGAGTTGTATAATTATTACTTTAAAAATAAAAAATAGAACTTTTCCAAACCAAACCATGGTAATGTATATACCCATCATTCTAAAAAGAGAACCCACCTTCCAATAAAAGTAAAGTTTGGTCCCTCGAGCTACTATATGCTTGGAAATCCTCCCAATCCTAAAAAGATTACCCAATCCCCCACACAACGCCTGAGGTTCAAGGTCTGGCCCATTCTCCAACCTTACCTTGCCTAGATTTAATATCCTGCCAATTAGCTCATCCAACACTTACTAGTATTTTAGTTCATATCGGCCCCATTAAATTTTTTTTTTTTTTTTTAAAAGACTCCCATTTGATAAAAAGATTTTTCACAATTAGGACCGTCACAGCCCCCAAAGATAGTACAGAAAATACTCCAGAACATCAGCTAAACTGATGTTGCAATAGTTGTTCCATAGTATAAATGACTTAAACCAGTTGCATTCACCAAATACATATAATTAGATGCACCACCTATGTAACTTAACAGGAAATAGGAGCATAGAGATACATTCATCAATCAGAAAGATCACGTCACACACCTGAGAGAGAGAGAGAACAGGTTAGATCATAGGTTAGACCATTCCATCTATCACGGAGAACCCCAAACAAAAGTGTATGACCAAAGAAACCTGCAAACTAATTCACATCGGAAACAACTGACAACCTATTTTGAACTGATTCTCAGTCAATGCCAGGCAAAATCTCCTCTGCCTTCTCTTACGCTTCTTCCTCGCCTATAGTCAACTTCTGCATCAGAGCAAGACAAACCCAGCGGGTATTTTCTGCTACCCTTTTTGGATAACTCCATCTTCGAATATATGTCCTCTTCATCAGTCAGAGTACCAGGCGTACTTGATCCGGAGAGATTGCTAGGTTGTCTCCGTGATTTATTTTCTGGGTACGCATGAAATGAACATTATTGCCAGCAAATATGCAGAAAGGAGGAGGAATCTTATCATTAGATAAAGCACAGATGCATCCTAATAAGCTAAAGACAACTTACAAGGAGACAGACTTACATGCAGTATAAGCGCAATGAAAGAGTTATAGAACATACATTGCCTCAATATAGTTCAAGGCAACTCCATGACAAGAACTGTCCTCCAATCCAACCTCCTCCTCACCCCCCCAACCCCACCCCCCCCTCCCAGCGCGCTCGCGCGCACGCAGAGGTCCCCACACACAAAGCCTTGACAATTTTCTCTCAATTACAGAAACTCTCTCTCAATTTAATAATTTCAGCTGCTTTTTTAACCCCCCCCCCCCCCCCCCCCCCCCCCCCCCGGCAGATCTAGTTAAAATGATTGGAAGGCAGCAATCAAAAGGGAAAAAAAGTAGGACAAATTCGGCATTAATTGCTGTCTATTCAGAATTTCAACTCCTTCAAAGAGGTCAATGATTTGATGGAGTATAATTAAGTTTATAATTTAAAGATAACATGAATCAATATGCTACGTGTGCTCCTTGCATGAAGCCCAACTCATGAGAAATAAAGACATGTAAACATAATAACAACATAAAACAGGTATGCTCCCATTGATTTTTGAGAAACCATAGAATTGAAAGCTTATGACAGATTAAGGTTGATCAGCTGTTCTAAACCACCCCCCCCCCCCCCCTTAATTTATTTTCCCCTTTACCGTGATTTCTTGACAACCAATGGAGTAATGTGTAGTTTTAAATCAAGTAATCACAACTCACCTTCATGGCCATTGCATAACACTGGCACATCACAGTATACACCCTCATCAAGGCTTTTTTGACTCCACAAGTTTGCTTGTGTTTTCTGAGCTTTCAGTCCTTCAATCACTGATGCATGTTCTGTATTTTCTTCCATAGGTAGTTTATTAGAGGTAAAAGGAGTCATGGTAAATGAATCCTCAATTACATCATCAGAAATCTCCACATATTGGGTGGTAGTAATAATTTCATCTGCACTGAACCCAAAGGATGCTCTGTAAGCTTCTATTTCTTCGACATCTTGCTTTGGGCTCTTATTGTGCCTGTTCTGATGTCCGCTTCCACCAGAAGGATAAACATCTGAATCCTTGGACACACTTAACCTCCCGCCAGTATGAGGAAATGGTGGATTATGATCCAGATAGAATTGAGCAAATGTAGCAGGGCAGAAGAAATTAGAATCTTGAGACACCATGGAGGCACTGGTCGTGTCATGCCCAAATAGCCTGCCAGAACCACTCCTTGGATATTTGCCATTTTGGGGAGAAATTGAAGGATCCCATTGTGTGGTAAACTCCCGATCAGGAAACGAGGATCCCATTGGTGATCTGAGACTGCTAGCTGGACTTCCTGGATAAAGTGAATATGTTGCTTGAAGATCGTTTGCACCCATGTAATTGGTCTTATTAGTGCCTTTGAGTTCCACTGAAGATGAGAGGAACTGAGCAAAAGGCACATCTGGAGAAGAGGGTGTAGTAAGGTGAGCCAACTCTGGTGGGGGAGTGAGAGGAGCAGTAGATGGCTCAGTTGTAAAGGTTGAAAAAACAGGAGGAGAAACGAGCTGTGTTTCATGGGCATATGGCCCAGTCGCATACATTGTGGATGACGGACCTCCAGGTGAGTTGGCAGATAGTGACAAGAAACTGCTGGGTGATTGAGCTGTTGAAGGGAGTGCAGAATTTGTAAAGGATGCTGGTGATGATGGTGGGGCAAGTAGAGATGGAGCTAGTGCAGTAGCCTGATTGGTCAACCCAGCAGCTTGAGGTCCATTTGGCTGGGTTGCGGCTGCATTTCCCTCAGGAATACGAGATGCAGGTACAATACGCCTTCCACCTTTCTGCGTACCAAAACAAGACAATGCACTCCAACATCCTGCCCATCTCTTTCGCTGTCAAGACAGTTAGGCATCATATTTCATTTAACATTTCTAAGTCAACAAAGCCTTTTGTCATATTGTGTGTTTCTGCATGAATTGAATTTACACAAGAAGATACTCATACTAAATTTTCAACAAAACAGTTCATAGTTGGCCTAAAAATCCACCCAAGTAGCTCGATGCATTAATTAAATCTTTGTTCATTCTGACCATCCACCCAGTTCCTTTGTTTTGCATGCATGATCGTGTATATGAAGCCATATAATAAAAATCTAGAAAATTAAACTGACTTACCAATTTTCACTTCTCAATAGTCTGCTACAATGCAAAATGTCATCAAGCTAAAAGGGATATTGAAACTACAATTAGCAGTTCAAAAAAAAAAAAAACTTAGAAAAGGGTATCATTTAAAAGAATACCATATTTATTAATGCTTAATATCATATTCATGCAAAGATTTTAAGGGGAAAAATGAGGAGACACGCTTTATAATAGTTAATAATGAGCTAAAATGAAGTGGGACAATGGGGTTTCCACAATTGAATCAGTTGAATTACTCCCTCTTGAAGTATATGTTTTGGAGATCTAACTCAAAGAAAAGCCTAAAAATAATGTTGACGTTGACAAGCAAAATTTAACTAGGATGGCGTGATCTTCACTCTGAGTAAGTGGGTCAAAGCCAAAGACAGTTTCCATCAGATCTGACAGCTAATTCTGTGAAACTAATGCATTCATTTTCTGGTAAAATAAATTACCAAAGGCAAACCCTTTTCTAAGTGTAATCCAGAGCCTGAAAGTCTCTCTGAGCAAACAACAATTTGTTTTTCTTTGTCTTTAACTTAGTACAACTAAACTTAGAGAATTACACAAGTAGTTAATGGAGTTAGTTGTTGTTGTTGGTCCTTTCTTTTTTGGGCTAATTAATCAAATGGGTACCAGTGCCAGCCCAGATCTGGGCAACAAACTACATGCGAATGCTTAAACACGGGTTTTGAGTTGAAAACCAAAACCCAAATAGAAAATGCAGAAATCCAAAACAAAAACCCAGATCTGACATCAAATCAAAGCCCCCAAAAGACAAAAAAGAATGAACAAAGAACCAAAAAAAATCAAGACAGAGAGAGAAGCAGTACCCGTTCTTGCTGAGGGAATCTATTTTGCTCCGAACCCATGTATTATACAGAGCTGAGACACTGTGTGAGTGAGCTATCTTCAGTTTCTTCTTCAGCTTCTTGTTGTTGTTCAGTTAATATTAGTTAATAGTGGGTTTGAATTTTTTGTTGTTAGTTAGAGAGTGCAGTAACTAACACACCCCAAAGAAACCATTCTCACATTTCTTAAGCAGAAGCTGACACCATTTAGATTTTGCTCCAAAGAAAGAGAATGGAAAAAAGAAAAGTTTGGGAGAGAAAGATCGATCAAAATTAATTTAATGATAGTACTACGAATAAAAATAAATAAAAACAAAAGAAAAAGGATATCGATATATATTAATTAATTATTGATTAGAGGACAAGGAAAGACAAAAGCGAAAAAAGATTCAAGTGATAGAGATGGAGAGATAAAAAAGAAAGTGACCCACCAGTGTGTTGTTGTGTGTGAGAGTGTTAAAGAGAGAGAGAGAGAGAGAGAGAGACGATACTAGTTTTTTTCTTTTTTAAGTGTTTTATTTATTTAAAGAACTATTGTAGAGTGTGATTCGACTTTGAATAAATTTATTTTGTTTAAAAATAAACTGTGTACAAATGTAATTGTATTTTGAAAAAAAAATTAAGTTTTACAAAGTTATACATAATAATAAATTGGAATTTTAAGTTACAACAAAGTTAATGACTAACAGCTATAATCTATAATTCATAATATATATAATTAAAGATTTTTTTTTAGAACATAAAATTAAATATATTTGACTTTTGGTTAACCATATAATATTTTGCTACTTAATTTCGTGTCCTCACAATCTTACATGTAAATTTTTTATATATATTTTATTGACTTAAATTTAATATATTTAACCCTCTTTAAAGTATATAATAGTTTCTTTAAAAATTGATATAATAGAAATAATATCAATATACAACACAATCTACTAAATATTTAATAATAATTATTTTGGGGTGGGATAAAAGGATCAGGCCACAAATTAACGGCCGAACACCATCGAGAGAACTGTTTCACATCCCGAAGAGAAGGATGAGTAGAATGCAAGGTCCAGATTGGAGCGGAATCCTCTGGGCAGAGGATCATC